>NC_043717.1:62351609-62360838 GCF_006229205.1 Suricata suricatta | reverse complement strand
AAAAGAGGAAGACAAATAAAGTAGTAGATCAGGAATATAGACTTATGGACCTCAACAGCTTCTTGAACCATAATAATATTTATACCATAGGTATCACAAAAGATGAATGAAGAGAGAAAAAAGGGCAGAAGGTTTATTTGAACAAATTATAGCTTAGAACTTTCCTAACCTGGAGAAGGAAACAGACATCAAAATAGAAGAAGCACAGAGAAATATTATTAAATTCAATAAAAGCTGGACATGATTAAGGTATACCTTAATATAATTCACAAAATATATCCACAAGGAAAGAATTCTAAAAGCAGCAAGGGAAAAAAAATTGCTTAGACTACAGGGGAAGACAGATCAGGTTCATAGCAGATATGTCCACAGAAACATGGCCAACCAAAAGGGTGTGGCGTGATTCAAAGTGCTGAATGGGAAAATATGGAACGAAGAATACTTTATCCATCAAGGCATACATTCAGAATAGAAAAAGAGATAAAGACTTTCCCAGGCAAACAAACAGTAAAGGAGTCCACGCCCAGTAAAATAGCCCTGGAAGAAATATTAAAGGAGATTCTCTGAGTGGAGGAAAAAATCAAAAGAAACAAAGAGTAGAGAGGAACAGAGAACATCAATAGAAGCACCAATGTTACAAGTAACACAGATTAACTACATTTATATATATTAATAAACACTGAATATAAATGGACTAAATTATCCAATCAAAAGACATAGGGTATGAGAATGGATAAAAAAAAGTCCCATCTCTATCTTGCCTGAAGGAGACTCATTTTAGACTTAAAGACACCTACAGATTGAAAGTGAAAGGATAGAGAAACATCTATCATGCAAGTGGACATTAAAGTAATGCTAGAGTGGGGGAGCCTCGGTGGCTCAGTGGGTTGAGTGTCCAACTTTGGCTCAGGCCATGATCTCAAAGTTGGTGGATTCGAGACTCGGGTCAAACTCTGTGCTGACAGCTCAGAGCCTGGAGCCTGCTTCAGATTCTGTGTGTCCCTCTCTTTCTCATCCCCACCCCTGCTCATGATCTGTCTCTGAAAACTAAATAAATGTTAAAAAAATAAAATATAATAAAATATAAAGCCAGAGTGATAGAGGGGGGCCAAGATGGCAGAACAGCATAGAAGTTTCTTTTGCATCTCTTGTCCCTGAAATACAGCCATATCAACACTAAACCTTCGTGCACACTTAGAATACTGATTTGAGGATTAACACAACAATCTGCACAACCTGAACCATAGAACTCAGCAGGTACATGGTGCAGAGAGGTGAACTGTGGGAGAGAGATGCTACAGAGGGTAGGGAGTTGTTTTTGCTTGCAGAGAGAGGACGGACACAGGGAGAGAGTATGGGAAAACATATCCCTTTCCTGAAAACAACTGAAGAGAATAGAAAGAGTACTCAAGGACTGAACAAAAAAAGGGATAAAGTAGAAAGGAGAAGGTTTAAATTCCATTAAAACTCTATAAGCAGGGGATATACACAGTCTGAAACTCCACAGCTTGGTACCTGGTGGTGCTCTAGTGTGAAGTGCAAATCCCCAGGAGCAGAACGAGAGGTCCACGGGGTCCTCCGGCCACATGGGGAGAGGCGGTCGCCCTGCTGCAGTCACTCCACAGGCATAGGTCCCAACAGATCATGGAGAACAGCCACATTTGCTCATGTTGCAACAAAGATGTTAAGTGGGAAGCCTGGTGCCAAATATGTGTTGTGATTTAGCATAATCCCTGAAATCCTGCTGTTACACAATCCCGTGAACTTTTTCTGGGGCTGGCTGACATCCAGCTGCAGTCCCTGGGCATCAGCAGCAACACAATCCCACAGATGTTCCCGTGGGTGGGTGGGTACCCTGCTATTGCTTGCTGAGACCCTCCTCCAAAGGGTCAGAAAAGGTCAAAGCCACAGTCCCTCGGAAGTGAGGGATTGAGAAACACAGCCATATCTGTTATGAACCTCAGGAAGGAGGTGTCACCTGGCAAACTGAGGGCTTGCTCAATGACCGTGTACAAGTGGGGAATGGACAAAATTCCTGTACTAGAGACTCGGTAGATGGGTAACACTATTTTCACCCTTTGACATATATGCATACACATATACATGAGACACAACAATCCACACCAGTAAGTTAAGCTGAGAACAGAACCTTTACACTAAGCCCCGACTCTTCAAGAGCTCTTCAAGAATACCACAAGTTTCTCCTCTTGCTTAGTTTACCGACTATAAAGTAACTCATAATTAACTTTTAGGGGAAACCGGATATAACTTTAATCATATTTCAGTCTGTTCACTGATCCATCTATTCATTTTTTTCTTTTTCTCTTCTTATTCTTAAATACAGAGAGAAAAATTATTTTTGTTTTCCATTTTTATTAAAAATATTTCCTTCATTTTTCTACTATATTTTTACTTTCTTGTAAATTTTCAAATTCTATTTTACTTATATCATTTCATTTTATTATATTTCATTGTATTCATTTTTTCAAATTTTCAAGCATTTTTCATTTTTCTTTCCTCATCTTTCCCTTTTTTCTCTAATCTATCAATCTCTTTTCTATAACCAGAAGAAAAGACACATAGGATCTAGCATTATTTACTTGATTTCATGTGTGTGTTTCTTTTCAATTTTTTAATTTTATTTTTTAACTTATTATTTCATTTTCTTCCTTCAGAAATGATGGAATGAAGGAATTCACCCCAAAAGAAAGGCCAGGAAGATAGGACTGCCAGGGACTCAATCAACACAGATATAAGGGAGATGTCTGAACCACAGTTTAGAATCAAGATAATAAGAATACTAGCTGGTGTTGAAAATAGATTAGAATTCCTTTCTGTGGAGATAAACAAGGTAAAAGTAATTCAGGATGAAATAAAAAATGGCTATAAATGAGCCACAATCTCAAATAGATGCCACTGCAGCAAGGATGGATAAAGCAGAGCAGCGAATCAGCAATGTAGAGGACAAATTTATGGAGAGTAATGAAACAGAAAAAAAATGAAGGTTAATGCCAAAGAGAACAATTTAAGAGTTAGATAAATCAGTGACTCATTCAAACGGAACAACATAAGGGGTGCCTGGGTGGATCCGTTGGTTCAGTGTCAGACTTTAGCTCAGGTCATGATCTCGCAGTTTGTGGGTTCGAGCCCCACATCAGGCTCTGTGCTGACCGCTCAGAGCCTGGACCCTGCTTTGGATTCTGTGTCTCCCTCTCTCTCTGCCCCTTCTCCACTTGCACTCTGTGTCTCTCTCTATCAAAAATAAATAAACATTAAAAATATTTTTAAAAAGGAATGACATCAGAATCACAGGGGTCCCCAGAAGATGAAGAGAGAGAAAAAGGGATAGAAGGATAATGTGAGCAAATCACAATAAAAAACATTCCTAATCTGAGGAAATACACAGACATAAAAATCCAGGAGGCACAATAGATTCCCATGAGATTCAACAAAAACCGACCATTAACAAGTCATATCAGAGTCAAATTCACAAAATAGTCAAGGAAAGAATCATGAAAGAAACAAGGGAAAAATATATATCTATATATCACAAACATAAAGAAACTCATTGATCATAATACCATAGTAGTAGGGGACTTCAATACCCCACTAACAGCAATGGACAGATCATTTACATTAAATCACAAAGAAACAATGGCTTGAATATCACACTGGACTCAATGGACTTAACAGATATATTTAGAACTTTTCACTTTAAAGCATCAGAATATACATTCTTCTCCAGTGCATATGGAACTTTCTCCCGAATAGATCACATATTGTGACAGAAATCAGCCCTCAACAAGCATAGAAAGATCAAGATCATACTATGCATATTTTCAGACCACAACACTCGAAACTCAAAATCAACCACAAGAAAATATTGGAAAAACAACAAGTATTTGGAAACTAAAAAGCATCCACTGGAGTATGAAAGAGCTAACCTAGAAGTTAAAAAGGAAGTAAAAAGTACATAGAAGCCAATGAAAATGAAAACACCACATCTCAAAATCTCTGGGATACAGCAAAGATGGTCATAAGAAGGAAATATATAGCAATTCAGGCCTTCCTAAAGAAGGAAGAAAGGTCTCACATACACAACCTTATACCTCGAAAAGATGGGAAAAGAACAGTAAATAAAACCAAAACCATAATAATACAGGAAATAATAAAGATCAGAGCAGAAATCAATGCTATCAAAACTAAAAAAACAAAACAAAACAAAAACAAATAGTAGAACAGATCAATGAAACCAGAATCTGGTTCTTTGAAGAAATTAACAAAATTGATTAACTCCTTTTCCACTTGATCAAAAAGAAAAAGGACAGTACCCAAATAAATAGAATCAAGAATGAAAGAGGAGAGATCATAACCAACACAGCAAAAATAAAAACAATAATAAGAGAATATTATGAGTAATTATATGCCAATAAAATGGGCAATCTGGAAAAAATGGACTAATTCCTAGAAACATATAAACTCCCAAAACCGAAACAGGAAGAAATAGACATTTTTAACAGACCCATAACCATTAAAGAAATTCAATTAGTAATCAAAAATCTCCCCGCCCCCCCAAAAAAAGTCCAGGGTCAGATGGCTTTCCAGGGGAATTCTACCAAACATTTAAGGAAGAGTTAACACCTATTCTCTTAAAGCTGTTCAAAAACTAGAAATGGAAGCAAAACTTCCAAACTTTTTCTTTAAAGTCAGCATTACTTTGGTTACAAAACAGAAGACCTCACTAAAAAGGAGAACTATAGAAGAATTTCCCTGAAGAACATGGATGCAAAAATTCTCAACAAGATATTAGCAACCAGATCCAACAAAACACTATAAAAATTTCAGTATGACCAAGTGGGATTTATACTTGAGATGCAGGGCTAGTTCAATATTTGAAAAACAATCAATATGATTCATCACATCAATAAAAGAAAGAACAAGAACCACATGGTACTCTCAATAGATGCAGAGAAACCATTTGGCAAAATACATTACCGTTCCTTGATAAAAAACCTTTAAGAAGGTAGATATAGAAGAATAATACCTCAAGATCATAAAAGCTATATATGAAAGATCCAACACTAATATCATCTTCAATGGGGAAACACTGAGAGCTTTCCCCCTAAGGTCAAGAACAAGACAAGGATGTCCACTCTAGACACTGTTATTCAACATAAGATTGGAAGTCTTAGCCTCAGGAATCAGACAACACAAAGCAATAAAAGGCACCCAAATCAGCTAGGAGCAGGTCAAACTTTCACTCTTCACAGATGACATGATACTCTATATGGAAAATCCAAAACATTCCACCAAAAAAGTGCTAGAACTAGTCCATGAATTTAGCAAAATGGCAGGATATAAAATCAATGCACAGAAATTGGTTGCATTCTTATACACCAAATAAAGAAATAAATAATACAGAAACAAAAATGAAACAGAAGAACAAATCAATAAAACTAAGATCTGGTACTTTGAAAGAATTAATAAAATTGGTAACCCTAGCCAATCTTAAAAAAAGGAAAAGTACCCAAAGAAATAAAATCACAAATTAAAGAGGAGAGACACAAACAACATCAAAGAAAGAAAAACAATATAAGAGCATATTGTTTCAAATGACTTGCCAAAAATCTGGACAATCTGAAAGAAATGGGCAAATTCCTAGAAATATTCAAACTACGAAAACTGAAAAAAAAAAAACATAGATAAATTGGAAAGATCCAAGACAAGAAAAGGAATTAAATCAGTAATCAGTAATCTCCCAACATAAAAAAAAAAAATCCAGGACCAGATGGCTTCCCTGGGTAATTCTACTAGACATTAAAAAATAAATAAAAATAGTACCTATTCTTCTCAAAATGTGCCTGAAACTAGAAATCAAAGGAAAGCTCATAACCCTTTTAGGAACTCAAGATTTCCTTGATCCCCAAACCAGACAAATACACCAATAAAAAAAGAAAATTACAGGCCAATATCCCTGATGAATATGGATACAAAAATACTCAACAAGATACTAGCAAATTGAACCTAACTGTATATTAAAAGCATTATTCACTATGATCACATGGGATTCATTCCTGAGCTGCAGGTCTGATTCAACATTTGCAAATCATTCAATGTGATATACCATATTAATAAAAGAAATAAGAACCATATGATTCTCCCAGAATATGCATAAAGAAACATTTGAAAAAATACAGTATCCATTCATGATAACAACCCTCAACAAAGTAGGGATAGAGGGCACATACCTCAACATCAGAAAGGTTATACAGCTAAGACCTACAGCTAATATCATCTGCAATGGGGGGAAAAACTGAGAGCTATTCCTGTATGGTCAAGAACAAGGGATGAGTGTCCACTCTCATGATTGTTATTTAATATAATACTGGATGTTGTAGCCTCAGAAATCAGACAACAATAAGCAATAAAAGACATAAAAATTGGCGAAGAAGTCAAATTTTTACTATTTTCAGATGATATAATACTCTGTAGAAAACAAAACTACTTCACTAAAAAATTGCTAGAACTCATACAAGAATTCAAAAAAGTCACAGAATATAAAATCAGCATATGGAAATCTTGGCATTTTCATACACCACTAATGAAGCAGCAGACAGAGATATAAAATAATCAATCTCATTTACAATTGCACCAAAAGAGTAAGATACCTAGGAATGAACCTATCCAAAGAGGCGAAACATCTGTACACTGAAAACTATAGAACACTTATGAAAGAAACTGAATAGGACAGAAAGAAATGGCAAAACATTGCATGCCCATGAATTGGAAAAACAAATATTGTTTAAGCAATCTACACATTTAATGCAATCCCTATTCAACCTTTATCAAAATAAAAAAAGGGCACATGCACCCCAATGTCTTATAGCAGTGTTATTAACAATAGCCAAATAAGGAGAGAGACCAAACATCCATCAACTAATGAATAGATAAAGAAGGTGTGGTACACACACACACACACACACACACACACACACACACACATAATGGAGTACTACTTGGAGATAAAAAGAATGAAATCTTGCCATTTGCAACAATACAGATGAAAGTAGATTGTAATATGCTAAGTGAAATAAGTCAGTCAGAGAAAGACAGATTTCATATGATTTCACTCATATGTGGGATTTGAGAAACACAACAGATGAGCACAAGGGAAAGAAGTTAAAATAAGATAAAAACAGAGAGGGAGGCAAACCAGAAGAGACTCTTAAATCCAGAATAAAATGAGAGTTGCTGTAGGGGAGGGGAATGGTGAGGTGGGTTAAATGGATGATGGAATTAAGGAAGGCACTTTTTGGGATAAGCACTGGGTGTCATGTATGAAATGATTCACTGGGTTTTACTCCCAAAGCCAAGTCTACACTATATGTTAACTAATTTGAATACAAACACAATACAATACAATACAATACATTACAATGATAAAAACCTGCACAGGAAGGAAACAATCAACAAAACCAAAAGGCACCCTATGAAATGGCAGAAGATATTTGCAAATGACATATCTGATAAAGATTTAGTATCCAAAATCTATAAAGAACTTATCAAACTCACACCCAAAACAACCCCACAAATAACCTAATGGAGAAATAGACAGGAGACATGAATAGACATTATTCCAAAGAAGACATCCAGATGGCTAACAGATAAATGGAACATGCTCACCATCATTCATCATCAGGGAACTACAAATCAAAACTCTGACTTTGTGATAAAACATATTTTTATTTATTTGTTTGTTTATATTTTTAATTTTTTTAATATTTAAAAGTTTTTTCTTTTATTTCCTTAATTTTTCCCTTTTATCTTTTTCTTTCTTTTTTTTATAATAGTTTATTGTCAAACTGGTTTTCATATAACACCCAGTGCTTCTCCCCTCAAGTGCCCCCCTCCCCCCACCCCCTTCAGCCCTCGGTTCTTTCTCAGTATTCAATAGTCTCTCAAGTTCTGTGTCCCTCTCTCTCCCCAACTCTCCTTCCCCCTTCCCCTTCCTATGGTCCTCTGTTAGGTTTCTCCTAACAGACCTATGAGTACAAACATATGGTATCTGTCCTTCTCTGCCTGAGTTATTTCGCTTAGCATGACTCCCTCGGGGTCGATCCATTTGCTACAAATGGCCTTTTACATTCTTTCTCATTGCCATGAAGTACTCCATGGTATTAGGCTCTTTCCATGATTTGGCTATTGTGAAAAATGCCGCTATGAACATTGGGGTACATTTGCTCCTATGCATCAGCACTTCTCTATACTTTGGGTAAATTCCTAGCAGTGCTATTGCTGGGTCATAGGGGAGTTCTAGCAATAGTTTTTTGAGGAGCCTCCACACTGTTTTCCAGAGCGGCTGCACCAATTTACATTCCCACCAATAGTGTAGGAGGGTGCTCATTTCTCCACATCCTCGCCAGTATCTATAGTCTCTTGATTTGTTCATTTTAGCAACTTTGACAGGTGTGAGGTGGTATCTCAGTGTGGTTTTGATTTGTATTTCCCTGATGATGAGTGACGCTGAGCATATATAAATAATTTTTATAAAATTATTTTAATATTTTTCTTCTATTTTTGAGACAGAGAGAGTAAGAGTGTGAGCTGGGGAGGGGCAGAGAGAGAAAGAGTCACAGAACCTGAAGCAGGCTCCAGGCTCTGAGCTGACAGCACAGAGCCCAAAGTGGGGCTTGAACTCATGGGACACAAGATCATAACCTTAGCTGAAGTCAAATGGTTTACTGGCTGAGCCACCCAGGTGCCCCTTAATATTTATTTTTGAGAGAGAGAGAACGAGAGAGACACAAATGGTGGAGGGGCAGAGAAAGGGGGCGACAGAGAATCCAAAGCAGTCTCTGCACGGACAACAGAAAGCCTGATGCAGGGCTCCAACTTAAGAACCATGAGATCATGACCTCAGTCAAAGTAGTACACTTATCTGATTTTGCCACCACGTGCTGCAAAATATACTTTGTAGTGTATTCTTTTACTAAATTATATGTTTCTTATCTCAAAACAAGCATGAACAAATTTAGGTTAAGTGTGTGTGTGTGTGTGTGTGTGTGTGTGTGAGAGAGAGAGAGAGAGAGAGAGAGAGAGAGAGAGAGAGAGATACACAGACACACAGACAGAAATATAGAGAGAATTTTATGAGAAAGTATATCCCAACAAATTCTGGAAGAAAGGTATAAATACCTAGAAACATAAATTATCAAAACTGAAACAAGAA
>NC_043717.1:62331347-62351509 GCF_006229205.1 Suricata suricatta | reverse complement strand
CTGAAAATGAACTGAGAGTTGAAGGGGAAGGGGGAGGGGGGGAAAAGAGGTGGTGGTGATGGTGGAGGGCACTTATGTGGAAGAGCACTGGGTGTTGTATGGAAAACAACTTGACAATAAAATATTGAAATTAAAAAAATAAAAAATAAAAAAGGTCATCAATCATTATCAAGTGAGATTTATTCTTGAGTGCCAAAGGTGGACAATTATTCACAAATCAATCAATGAGATACACAACATCAATAAAATAAAATGAAATAAAATAAAAGAACCATATGATTCTCTCAATAGATTCACAAAAGGCATTTGACATAGTACAACATTCATCATGATTAGAGTGTCAGCCAAGAAAGGCTAGAGGGAAAATACCTCATAATAAAAAGGCCATGTACAATAAAGCCACAGCTAATATCATCCTCAATGGGGAAAAATGAGACCTTTTCCTCTATAAGATGGTTGTCCATTCTCATTACTTGTATTCAATATAGTATTGGTAGTTCTAGCCACAGCATCAGGCAACAAAAATAAATAAAAGACAACCAATTCGGCAAAGAAGTAAACATTTTACTCTTGTTTGCAGATGTCATGACTCTCTATATAGAAAACCAAAAAGATGCCATCCAAAACATGCTAGAACCGATACACGAATTCAGTAAAGTCACAGGATATAAAATCAATATACAGAAATATGTTGCACTTCTATATACCAATAATGAAGCAGCAGAAAGAGAAATTAAGGAATCAGTCTCACTTATAGTTGCACCAAAACCAATAAGATATCTAGAAATAAACCTAACCAAAGTTGTGAAAGACTGCATGCACTATGAAAACTATAAAGCACTGATGAAAGAAATTGAAGATGACACAAGGAAATGGAAAGACATTCATTCCATGCTCATGGATTGGAAGAAAAAATAACACGAAAATGTCTATACTACCCAAGCAATCTATACGTTCTCCAGGATAGACTATGCTCTAAGCAATAAAACAAATGTCAATTAATTTTTTAATTGAAACTATGCAAAATTTATTTTCTGGCCATAATATAAAAAATTTAACATTTCTTATTTTTTGAGAGAGAGAGAGAGATAGAGAGAGGGGCACGTGGGTGGGGGAGGAGCTGAGGGAGACCGGAGACAGAGAATCTGAAGCAGGGTCCAGGCTCTGGGCTGTCAGCACAAAGCCCAATGTGGGGCTCAAACTCATGAACTGTGAGATCATGACCTGAACTGAAGTTGGTCGATTAACCAATTCAGCCACCCAGGAGCCCTTTTGTGACCATAATATTAAACTATAAATTAATAAAATGAAAAAAATAATCGAGAAATTCACAAGTATGAGTAAACTAATAAAATTTGCTCCTGAGTTACCAATGGGTGAAAGATCACAAAAGAAATTAGAATGTAGTTTGAGATGAATGAAATGAATACACACCATACCAAATTTTCTGAATAAAACTAAACTGATTAAATGGAAAATTTATATTTTTAAATGACTATTTGAAATATGAAGATGGAAACATACACTGTGTTCATGGATTCAAGACTTAGTATTGTTAAGATAGAAATACCCTGCAAAGCAATCTAGAGATTCATTGCAACACCTGTCAGTATGCTACAGGCCTTTTTTTTTTTTTTGCAGAAATGGAAAATGCAACTCTAAAATTCATATGGAATTGCAAGGGGTTCCAAATAGGCAAAGCAATATTGGAAAAGAATAATGACATTGAAGAACTCAAACTTTTCAATTTCAAAAATTACTATATGTAATCATAACTCCATGATATACAATAAGGAAAGATATTTACATCAATGAAATAGAGTTAAAATTCATAAATAACCCTTAAAACTGTGCTCAGTTGATTTGTGACAAGGGTCACAAGGCTATTCAATGGGGTAACAAGTGTTTGAGGCCAGGACAAGAGAAGCTAACTATAAAATTTTTAGAAGAAATCCTAAGTGTAAACCTTGATGATCTTGGATTTGGCAATGGTTTCATAGATATAACACTGAAAGCACAGCAATGAAAGAAAAAATGAATTTGAAATAATTTTATTAAACATTTTTGTGCAACACCATCAAGATAGTGAAAGGACAACTTATAACAGAAGAAAATATTTACAAATCATAATGTGGATGTGAGCTTAGAATCCAGAATATATAAACTCATACAATTTAAAAACAGACAATTAGGGGCGTTTGGGTGGCTCAGTCCATGAAGCATCTGACTTCAGCTCAGGTCATGACCTCAAGATTCATGAGTTCAGTCCCCGCATCAGGGCTGTCAGGGTAAAGCCCGCTTCATATCTTCTGTACCCCTCAGAAAAAATAATCCACAAAGTGGTTGAAAACACAATTCTCCAAATAGATATGCAAACAGCCATTAAGCACAAAAAATGGTCAATGTCATTAGTCATTAGTGAAAAGTAAACCAAAACCACAATGAAATACCATTTCACACCTACAAGGATGGCCAGAACAAGGAAAAAATGCATTAAATAAGTGATCGCAAGGGTGTCAAGAAATGAGAACCTGTATACCTTCTAGTAGGGCTGTAAAATGATGCAGTTAATATTAAAATGTCCAGACTATCCAAAGAAATCCACAGAATCAATGCAATCTCTATCAAAACACAAAAAGGGTTTTTCAAATAAGTAGAACAAATAATCATAAAACTTGTATGGAACCACAAAAAATCCAAATAACAAAAACGATCTTGGAAAAGAAGAACAAGATTAGAGATATAACAATCTCAAATTTTAAGATATACTGTAAAGTTGATAATCAAAAAGAGTATAGTACTGACACAAAAATAGACTCGTGTATCAATGGAATAGAATAGAGTGTGCAGAAATAAAGCCACAGTTATATAGTCAGTTAATCTATAATAGAGACCAGAATGTACAATTAAGAAAAGATAGTCTTTATAATAAATAGTGCTAAGAAAACTGGACAGCTACATGCAAAAGAATGAAACTGGACCACTTTCTTACATCACACACAAAAATAAATACAAAATGAATGAAAGTCCTAAATGTCACATTAATAAAAGATATAGCAGAGAAAATGTTGTCAATGATATTGTAATAGTTTTTCATGGTGACAGTAGCTACCTGCACTTCTGGTGAGCATAGCATAACAAATAGAGTTATTGAATCATCATATATACCTGTATACCTGAAATTAATGTAACATTGTGTCAACCATACTCAAATTAAAATAAAAAGGTGCAGTCACTGTGGAACACATTTTGGTGGTTCCAGAAAAAGTTAAAAAATAATTATCATATAACTCAGCAGTCCAACTCCTAGGTATTAACCCAAAAGCTTGTACACTAATATTCATAGTAAAACTATTCACAACATTCTAACAATAGTAATAGCCCAATCAACTGATATATGAATAAACAATATGTGGTATATCTATACAATGGAATATTCCTCAGACATAGAAAATAATGAATTTTGATACATGCTACACCATGGATTATGATGTAAACATTATAATAGTGAAAAAAATATACAAATGTCATGTGTTGTATGATTTCATTTACATGAAATTTTCAGATCTAGCAAATCCATAGAGCCAGAAAGCAGATTAACTAGGGGCTAGTAAAGAAGGTATGAAGAGGTGACTGCTTAATGGGGATGGGGTTTCACTTTGGGGTAATGAAAATATTCTCAAACAATATAGTAGTTGCACAACACTGTGATGGTACTTAATGTTCCTGAATTGTACAGTTTAACATGGTTAAAATGGTAAACATCATGTTATGCGTATTTTACCACAAAAAAAGAAGATCTCAAAACAATACTTTAAACTTCCATTTAATAAATCTAGAAAAAATGATAAAGCTTATAATTTAAATAATAAAATGGAGAAGAGAAAAACACCACAAAATCAAGGAAACTGAATGGCACCTGGGTGGCTCATTCCATTGAGCATCCAACTTTATCTCAGATCATGATCTCATGGATTATGAGTTTGACCCCTGCAGAGGGCTCACTGTTGTCAGTGCCAAGCGCATTTTAGATATTCTGCCCCCCTCCCCGCCCCTTCCCTCATTGTGCTCCCACTCTCAAAAATAATTTTTTTTAAAAATCAAGGAAACTGAAAGTTGGTTCTTTAAAATATAAAAAAAATTGACAAACTTTTACATAGATTGACACAAAAGAAAGAAGATTGAATTTACTTTAATCAGGAATAAAAGCAAAGACAATATTAAAGACCTTACACAAATAAAAATGTTTAAATGCCTGGATGGAATGGACAAATTCTTAGACACAAAATATTAAAATTAATTAAAGAATAAATAGAAAATGAGAATCAATCTATAACAAGAAAAAGATGAACTAAACTTCCCACAAAGAAAAACCCAGAACTAGATAGCTTCCCTTGGCGAATTCTACCAAGATTTACAAGATGAACTAACACCAATTATACACAAACTCCTTCCAAAACTAGAAGGGAGAACATATCCCAGCTTATTCTATGAGGAAGATATTATCCTGATATTAAAATCAAACAAGGACATCACAAGAAAATTACAAACAATATATCTTGAGAATGTATATGTAGGGGTGGCTGGGTGGCTCAGTCAGTTTCTTGGTTTTGGCTCAGATCATGATCTCATAGTTCATGTGTTCAAACCCCATACCAGGCTCTGTGCTGACAGTGCAGAGCTTGCTTAGAATTCTGTCTCTCTCCCTCTCTCTCTGCCCCTTCCCCACTCACGCTGTCACTGTCTTTCTCAAAATAAATAACAAACTGAAAAAAAGAATCTAGATGCAAAGATCCTCAACAAAATACTAGTAAATCAAATCCTGAAATATAAAATATTATACACCATGAGAACTCTTGCCTATTAGCAATGAAAAATTGCAATTTGAAATTAAAAACAAAACTTCATTTACATTAGTGCCCAAACCATAAATTATTTAGGTATAAATCTAATTTATGTGTAAGAAGTATAGTAGGGAAACTGGAAAACTTTGATGATTGAAATCAAGATAGGTTTAAATAAATTAAGAGGGGTGCCTGGGTGGCTCAGTTGGTTAAGCATCCGACTTCAGCTCAGGCCATGACCTCAGAGCTTGTGAGTTCGAGCCCCACATCAAGCTCTGTGCAGACAGCTCAGAACCTGGCATCTGTTTTAGATTCTGTGTCTCCCTCTCTCTCTCTGTCCCTTCCCCACTATTGCTCTGTCACTCTCTCTCTCTCTAAAATAAATAATAAAACATTTAAAAATAAATAAATAAATAAATGAATAGATATTCCATGTTGATAGATCAAAAACTCATTGATATTAAAATGTTAATTTTTCCCAACTTGATCTATAAAATCAACACAATCTCAATGAATCACCCAAGTTATTTTGTGAAATCAGAAATCTCTAAAGATTATATTGAAATGCAAAAGCCCAAGAATAAGCAACATGATATTAAAAATTGCAACAGAGTCAAAGGACTGATGCTACCCTCCTTTAAACATACTATAAAGTTACAGTAATCAAGACAGTGTTATTTTGGTGAAAGACTAGACAAATAGATCATTGGTACAGAGTAGAGAGCCCAAAAAGGAACACACGTATTTAATCAGGTGATCTGGTTTTCAACAATTGTACTAGAATAGCTGGATACCATATGCAAAAAAAAAAAAAAAAAAGAATCTAGACTCAAATCTAGACTCACAAAAGTTTCACTAAAAGTAAATCATAACCCTATTAAAAAAACAAAATTATAAAATTCTTAGATCACATGGGAGAAAATCTAAATTTGCCTTGGACTTGGTGATGTCATTTTACACAGTATTAAAAAGCACAATATGTGAAAGAAAATGGATAATTTGGTCTTAATTAAATTAAGAAATTCTTCATTGCCAAAAAAGGTGCTAAGAAAATAAAAAGTTTGGGGCGCCTGGGTGACTCAGTCAGTTGAGTGTCCGACTTCGGCTCAGGTCATGATCTCATGGTTTGTGGGTTTGAGTCCAGAGCCTGGAGCCTGCTTTGAATTCTGTGTCTCTTTCTCTCTCTGACCCTCCCCTGTTCATACTCTGTCTCTCTCTGTCTCTCAAAAATAAATAAAATGTAAAAAAAAATTTTTAAGGAAATAAAAATGGAATTTTCAGATTTCTCCAAGATTTTGGGAGAAAATACTACAAAGGCCTTATGCCAAAATATACAACATATTCCTAAAACTTTACCATAAGAAAACAAACAACCCAATTAAAAATTTGGCCAAAGACCTGAGTAGACAACTAAACAAAGATATACAGATGGAAAATAAACATATGAAAAACATTAACATCATGTATCATTAAGAATCTGCAAACTAAGATGATAATGATATGCCCTCCACATCTATTAGAATGTCCAACATTCAAAAAGCTCAAAACACCAAACAGTGACAAGGATGTGGAGCAAGAGGAACTCAACTTCACTACTGGTGGGACTGCAACATGGTATAGGCACTCTGGAAGACAGATTGGTAGTATTTACAAAATTAAACATAGTCTTACCATATGATCCAACAATTGGGCTCCTTGGTTTTTACCCAAATGAGGTTAAAAACTAATGTCCACACATAAACTTGCATGAGAATATTTACAGTACTATAATTCTTAATTGCTGAAATCTAGAAGCTACCAAGATGGATTTCAATACTTATGGATAAACAAACTGTAGTGTTCAATACAGTGGAACATTATTCACCAACAAAAATACATTAATATCAACCTATGGAAAGACATGAAGTCTTAAATGCATACAGCTACATAAAAGAAATCAGACTTAAAACACTACATACTGTCTTATTTTAGCTATATATCACTTTGAAAAAAATGCAAAACTATGGAAACTGCAAATATCAGTAGTTATCAGAGCTTTGGAAAGGGTAGCAATGAATAGATTGAACATATAGATTTTTAGGTTGGTGAAACTATTCTGCATGATATTGTAATGATGGATATGTGATATATATTTGTGAAAAGTCATAGAAATCTATAACACAAGGAATAAATCCCACTGCAAATTATGAACTTTACTTAATAATAAATGAATATTGATATTGGTTTGTCAATTATAATATACTAATGCAAGAAGTTGATAATAAGAAAAACTGTGTGAGAAGAGAGAGATACGAAGGATCTCTATAGGAGAAGAGTTAAGACGGTAGAACAGTATTGAGACCCTGACCTTGTCTTCTCCATGAAATACAGCTAGATCAACATCAAAGTATGTTTAAACACCTAGGAAATTGATCTGAGGATTAGTGCAGCAATCTGCATAACTTGAACCACTTGGCAGGCATGTGGTGTGGAGAGGTGAATTGAGGGAAAGGAAAGCCATGGAGGGTAGGGAGCCATTTTCATAGACAGAGGACAGAGAGAGAAAAGGGGACAGTACATCATATTGGGATCAGGAAAAAAGCACTTTCCCCAACAGTAGCTGGATAGAAAGAGAGAGAAAAAGTGAGAATACTCACAGGGAACTGAAAAAGAAATGTTTCCCCCTAAACCATTGATGGGAAAAAAGGAGAGGGTTTCAATACCACCAGGATTCTCTAAACAGTGGAGTCCAGAGTATGACTTTCTGGAGCTCAGTGCCTTGTGGTGCTCTGGTGAGGAAGTAGGGTGAATCCCCAGGAGCAAGCAGTGGGATCTGTGCTGTCTGTGGTCCACAGGTGGTTCCTCTACTTGGAGTGCATTTGGTAGAAGCCATATCGCCTCCCCATGGGCAAAAGTCTCAGTGGATCCTGTAAAGCAGCCATGTTTGCTGATATAGGAACAAAGATGTCATAGTTCAGTGAAGCCTGACACCAGCTCTATGTTGTGATTTGCCATATTCTCTGAACTGCTATTGTGTGATCTCAAGAATGTTTTCTGGGGCAAGTCAGGCACATGAGCATTGCTCTGCGAAACCCTCCCCCAGGGTTTGACAAGGGTCCAAGCTGCAGTGGTCTCTAAACTGTGGGGTTTGAAAATATAACCAACCTCATCTGAGACATAGCACTGGTGGGAGTTGCCACCTGACAGTCAGGAAATTTGGACACAGACAGGATAGAAGTGGGGAGTGGATAGAATCCAGAGACAAAGGAGGGGTACTTGATCTCAGGTTGGTGAGAATGTGAAGTTCCTATGCCAGAGCGTAGGGAGCTGTGTGAAACCATTTTAACCTCTCCCTCACAGGTGCATGTACACACACAGATCACCCCAGTAAGCTATGCAGCACCACCTAGTAGAGAACAGAGCCATTACCCCAAGCTCCACCCAACTGCACCCATGAGGCATTTCCCTGAGAAGACCAGCACAAATCCCCCACCTGCTTAGTAAATGGATTATAGTGTGTGCTTCAAAGTTTAAGTTCTAGGGGAAACTGAATGTAACTTCATTAAGTTCCATTCTGTTTGCTGGTTCATTTATTTGTTCCTTTTCTTTGCTTCTGTTTTTGCTTAAATTGTTTTCTTTTTTCTTTCTTTTCTTTCTCTTTGGTGGATACAGAAAAAGCAAATTCTTTTTTTATTTTGTCCATTTTAATTTGTGTTTTTCTTATTTTTTATTCTATTTCATTTTCATTATTCTATCTTATTCCATATTTTTTAATTTTCATTTTTGTTAACTTTTTTCTTTTCTTTCTCTTTTTTCTCTATTCTATCAAGCTTATATGAATAAGTAGACCGAAATATAACCAGAATATACCATCCATTATGTAATTAAAAAAATTTAATTTAAAATTTTATTTCACTTATTTCTTCCTCCAAAATGACAAGTCAAAGGAATTCACCACAAAAGAAATAACAGGAAGAAATGATGGATAGACATTTAATCAACACAGATATAAATAAGATGTCTGAACAAGAATTAAATATCGTGATAATAAGAATGCTAGTTGGAATTTAAAAAAGCATAGAAAACACCAGAGAATCCCTTTCTGCAGAGATAAAATTAGTAAAATCTAGTCAAGCCAAAATTAAAAATCCTATAACTGAGGTGCTATCTCAAATACATATCATGACAGCAAGGATAGATGAAGCAAAGAATAAGCATTATCGACAATAAAATTATGGAGAATAGTGAAGCATTAAAAAAAGAGGAAAACAAAAAATAAAAATATCACAATACAAGTCTTAGAGTACTCACTGACTTGTTAAAGAGGAGTAACATTTGTATCATAGCAGTCCCAGAAGATAAAGAGTGAGAGAGAAAAAAGAGCAGAAGATTTATGTGAGCAAATCTTAGTGGAAAACTATCCTAATTTGGAGAGGGACACAAATATCAAAATCCAAGAAACACAGAGAACACCTATTAGGTTAAAAAAAACACCCTATTATCACCAAGTTATATCATAGTCAAACTTACAAAATACACAGAAAGGGAAAGAATTATGAAAGAAGTAAAGGGATAAAAAAAAGTCCTTAGCCTACAAGGGGAGACAGATAAGATTTACAACAGAACTGTTCACAGAAATGTGGCAGGTCGGAAGGGAGTGGGAGAATATATTGAAAACTCTGAATTGGAAATATATGCAGTCAAGATTTTTTTTCCATCAAGGCTGTCATTCAAAATATAAAGAAATATAAAAAGTTTCCCAGAAAAACAAAAACTAAAGGAGTTCATGACCACTAAACTAGGATTGCAAGAAATTTTAAGGGGGGCTTGAGTGGAGAAAACAAAAAAAACAAAAACAACCAAAAGTAACAATGACTTGAAAGGACCAGAGAACATGACCAGAAACACCAACATTACAGGCCACAGAATGGCACTAAATTCATACCTTTCAATAATCATTCTGAATGTAAATGGACTAAATGCTCCAATCAAAATACAAAGGGTATCAAAATGAATAAGAAAACAAGATCCACCTATATGCTGCCTACAGGAAATGTAAAGACACCTGCAGATTGAAAGTAAGCAAATGGGCATCAAGAGAAAGCCAGAGTAGCCATACTTATATCAGACAAACTAGATTTTAAAACAATGAGTGTAACAAGAAATGAATAAGGACATTATATCATAATTAAAGGGTCTATCTAGCAAGAAGATCCAAAGATCGTAAATACTTATGCCCCCCACTTTAAAGCACAAAAATATATAAAGCAATTAATCACAAACATAAAGAAACATATAGATAATAACATCATAAAAGTAGAGGGCTTCAATTCTCATCTTACAGCAATGGAAAGATCATCTAAGCAGAGAATCAACAAGGAAATAATGGCTTTGAACAACACACTGAACCAGATGGACGTAACAGATATATTTAGAACACTTCATCCTAAAGCAGAAGAATCCACATTCTTTTCAATTGCACATGGGACATTCTCCAGAATAGGTCACATTCAGTGTCGCAAATCAGTCCTCAACAAGTACAAAAGCTGGAGATCATACCATGCATATTTTCAGATCACAACACTTTGAAACTTGGAATCAACCATAAAAAAATATTGAAAAATCTTCAATATTTAGAGATTAAAGAATATCTTACTAAAGAATAAATGAGTTAACCATAAAATTGAAAAGGAAATTAAAAAGTACATGAAATCCAATGAAAATGAAAACATGACAGTCCAAAACCTCTGCCATGCATCAAAAGTAAGATGGAAGTATATAGCAATATAGGCCTTCTTAAAGAAAGAAGAAAGGTCTCACCATACACAACCTAACTTTATACCTAAGGGAGCTGGAAAAAGAACAGCAAATAAAGCCCAAATCAGAATAAGAAGGGAGATAATAAAAATTAGAGCAGAAATCAATGATATAGAAAAAAAAAAACAGTAACACAGAACTACAAAACCAAGAGTTGGTTCTTTGAAAGAATTAATCAAATTGATAAACTCTAGCCAGACTGATCAAAAAGAAAAAGGAAAATACCCAAATAAATAAAATATCAAATATAAGAAGAGAGATCACAACCAGCACTGCAGATATAAAAAAATAAGAGAATATTATGAGCATTTATATGTCAATAAATTGGGTAATCTGGAAGAAATAGAAAAATTCCAAGAAACATACAAACTATCAAAACAGGAAGAAATAGAAGTTTTGAACAGACACATAGGTAGTAAAGAAATTGAACTGGTAACCAAAAAAACTTCCTAAAAACAAGAATGCAGAGTCAGATGGCTTTCCAGGGGGAATTCTACCAAACATTTAAGAAAGATTTAACCCCTCTTCTTTTGAAGCTGTCCCAAAAAATAAAAACGGAAAACTTCCAACTAATGAGTTGAATGAATAGAATGCTATGAGGCAAGCATTACCTTGAGTCCAAGACAAGACAAAGACCCTACTCAAAAGTAGAATTACAGACCAAAGTCCACAATAAACATGTATGAAAAAAACTCTCAACAAGATACTAGGAAACCATATCCAATAACATATTAAAAGAATTATCCATCTCAATCAACTGGGATTTATTCCTGGGATACAGGGATGGTTCAAATATCTGTAAAACAATCAATGTGATACATCATATTAGTAATTAAAAGGGTAAAAAGACACATGAACCTCTCAGCAGATGCATAAAATGCATTTGACAAAATGCAGCATACATTTTTGATAAAAAAAAAAAACACTCAAGAAAGTAGGGATAAAGGAACAGACCTCAACATTTTAAAAGCTATATACAAAAGACACAGCTAATATCACACTCAAAGGGGAAAAAAAATTGAGAGCATCCCCCCTAAGGGCTGGAACATGACACTGATGTCCACTCTCACCACTGTTATTCAACATGGTGTTGGAAGTCCTAGCTTAAGTAATCAGACAACAAATGAAATTAAAAGTATCCAAATCATCAAGGAGGAAGTCAAACTTTCACTCTTGGCAGATGACATGATGTTCTACGTGAAAAGTCCAAAAGATTCCAACAAAAATTGCTAAAACTAATACATTATTTCAGCAACATTGCAGGATATAAAATCAATGTACAGAAATCAGTTGCACTTCTATACACCAATAATGAAGTAGGAGAAACAAATATCCAAGAATCAATCCTATTTGTACTTACACCAAAACTTATAAAATACCTAGGAATAAACTAACCAAAGATGTAAAAGATCTCTACACTGAAAACTATAGAAAGTTTATGAAAGAAATTCGATATAACAGAAATTGATGGAAAAACATTCCATGTTCATGGATTGGAAGAAAACATATTGTTAAAATGTCAATACTACCAACACAATCTACATATTCAATGCAATCCCTATCAAAATAACACCAGCATTCTACACAGAGCTAGAACAAACAAATCTAAAATTTGTATGGAACCAGAACATGCCTTGAATAATCGAAATAATGTTGAAAAAGAAAACCAAAGCTGGAAGCATCACTGTTCTGGACTTCAAGCTGTATTACAAAGCCATAATAATCAAGACAGTGTGGTACTGGCACAAGGACAAATAAATAGACCAATGAAACAGAATCCAGAATCCAGAAATGGACCCCCAAACATATGGTCTACTAATCTTTGATAAAACAGGAAAGAGTATCCAATGGAAAATAGACAGTCTCTTCAACAAATGGTGTTGGGAAAACTGGACAGTGACATGTGGAAGAATGAACCTGGACCATTCTCTTGTACTATACACAAAAATCAACTCACAATGGATGAAATACTTAAATCTAAGATAGAAAACAATAAAAATCCTAGAGGAGAAAACAAGAAACAAAATCTTTGACCTCAGCCACAGCAACATCTTACTTCACATGTCTCTGGAGGCAAGGGAAACAAAACCAAATATTGGACTATAAGGACCTCATTGAGATTAAAATATTCTGCACAGTGAAGGAAACAATCTACAAAACTAAAAGGCAACCAAAGAAATGGGAGAAGATATTTACAAATGACATATAAGATAGAGGATTAGTATCTAAAATCTATAAAGAATTTATCAAACTCAGCACCCAAAGAAACAAATCTTCCAGTGAAGAAATGAAAAAAGACATGACTAGACACGTTTCCAAATAAGGCATTGAGATGGCTGAAAGATACTTGGAGAGATGCTCAACATCATTCATCATCAAGGAAATAGAAATCAAAACCACACTGAGATACCACCTTACACTTCTCAGACTAGCTAAAATTGACAACTCAGGAAACAGATGGTGGTGAGAATGCAGAGAACAGGAACACTTTTGCACTGCTCGTTGGAATGCAAACTGGTGTAGCCACTCTGGAAAACAGAAAGGAGTTTCTTCAAAAAGTTAAAATTAGAACTACCCTACAACCCAGCAAGTGTAATAAGTATTTACCCAAAAGATACAAAAATGCTGATTCAAAGGGGGTATCCACCCCAATGTTTATAGCAGCACTATCTATAATAGCTAAATTATGGAAAAAGCCCAAATGTCCATCAACAGATGAATAGATAAAGAAGATGTGTTACACACACACACACACACACACACACACACACACACACACACTAGAATATTACTTTGCAGTAAAAAAAATGAAATCTTGCCCTATTAAACATGTGGATGGATATGGAGTGTATTATGCTATGCGAAATAAGTCACTCAGAGACTCAGAGAAAGACATATATTATAGGAATTCATGCCTATGTGGAATTTAAAAAAAAAAACAGATGAATTTAGGGGAAGGGAAGCAAAAATAAGATTAAAAAAAAGAGGGAGAAAAACCATAAAAGACTCTTAAATACAAAAAACAAACTAAGAGTTACTGCAAGAGTGTTGGTTGGGGGAGATGGGCTAAATGGGTGATGGACATTAAGGAGGGCACATTTTGGAATGAGCACCGGGTATTACATGTAAGTGAAGAATTACTAAATTCTATTCCTAAATAAATAAATAAATAAATAAATAATAAAGGAACTCTCCATAGTTATTCTTCTACTTTTTTCTAAACTTAAAACTGGCCTTAATAATAGCCTATAGAGGGGCGCCTGGGTGGCTCAGTCGGTTAAGCCTCCGACTTCGGCTCAGGTCAGATCTCACATTCGTGGGTTTAAGCCCCGCATCAGGCTCTGTGCTGACAGCGAGCTCAGAGCCTGGAGCCTGCTTCCAGTTCTATGTCTCCTTCTCTATCTACCCCTCCTCCTCTCATGCTCTGTCTCTCTCTGTATCAAAAATAAATAAAACATTAAAAAAAAGTTTAAAAAAATAATAGCCTATAGATTAGAGGGGCGCGGTAGGCTCTGTCAGTTAAGCATCTGACTCTTGACTTTGGCTCAGGTTATGATCTCACAGTTCATGATTATGAATCCCACATCAGGCTCTGCACTGATAGCACAGAGACTGCTTGGTTTTCTCTTTCTCTCTCTCTCTCTCTCTGCTCCTCCTTTATTTGCGCTCTCTCTCTAAATAAAGAAATAATCCTTAAAATAGCATAAAAAATTTTAAAAATTAGATAACACTACTAAATTGGATGTAATCAAAGCAACGGTTAACATATTTGTACATGAATGTTCACAGCATCTTTATTCATAATAGTAAAACATGGTAATAAATCCCTAATTTCTATCAACTAGTGAATGGAAAACAAAACAAGGTATATCCAGATAATGGACTATTATTTGGTAGTAAAAAGAAATAAAGTTCCTATATATATCATGAAAAAGTCTTGAAAATATTATAAGAGAAAGATATAATTCACAAAAGACCAGATATTTATATTATTCCATTTACATGGAATGTACAGAGCTGGCTAGTCTATAGTGACAAAAAGTATTGCTTAGGACAATGGGGAAAGAGAGGGAATGAAGAATGGCTCTTAATGGGTATAGGATTTCTTTTTGGGATAATAAAAATTTCTTGAGTTTAGATTGTAGTGAGACTTGCACAAATCTATGAATACACTAATAATCATTTAATTGTATAATTTGCATTGCTTAGTTGTATTATAGGTGTATTTTATTTCAATAAAACTCTTAAATACAATAATCAACAGATATTGATGTGGAGATCACAGAGTTGTTGGGATTCCTTACGATGTGTAAGCAGAGATTACAAAATCCCTCAAACAAAATCATCATAAATACTCTCGAAACAATGCAAAAATAAGAATATTAGGAAATAGATAAAAGATGTATATAAAAATGAAATGGAAATTTTAGAACTTAAAAATGTAATAACACAAGTTTTTTTAATTTTTTTAATGTTTTATTTATTTTTGATATAGAGAGAGCATGAAAGGGGGAGGGGCAGAGAGAGAAGGAGACACAGAACCAGAAGCAGGCTCCAGGCTCTGAGCTAGCTGTCAGCACAGAGCCCGACGCGGGGCTCGAACCCACGAACGTGAGATCTGACCTGAGCCGAAGTCGGAGGCTTAACTGACTGAGCCACCCAGGCGCCCCATAACACAAGTTTTAAACTCACTGGATAGCCTCAGTAGGAGAATGGAGATTTCAAAGTAGAGACATGTGAACTTTCAGCTAGATCAGTAAAAATTATCCAATCTGAACAATCAATTAAAAAGTTGAAAAAAACTTGAGCAGAACCTAAGGGATTTGTGGAATAATAATGAAAAGGTGCAATAGTCATATCATCTGATTCCCAAAGAAAAGAATGTGAGCAGTGCTGAAGAAATAGTGGCTGAAACCTTCCTGAGTTTGTAACAAAATGAAAACCTCCTGATTAAATAAGCTTAGTAATCTTCAAACATGATAAACCCAAAGAAATTCATGCCAGGCACATCATATATAGTCAAACTACTGAAAAGGAAAGAACATGAGAAATCTTAAAAGCAGCAAAACAAAAACTATGCATTACCTAAACAGCTATTTGAATGACCATAGATTTCTTATCAGAAGTTGTGAAGAGCTTAATGAAGTGGCACATTTATAAGCACTAAAAGAAAAAAGTACTCTCAACCCACAATTCTATATCCACTTAAAATATCCTTTACGAAAGGTGAAATAAACGTGTTTTTAGATTTTAAAAAAATTAAGAAAAATATTGCCAGTAAAATCATCTCCAAATGAATTGCTACAGGAAAATTTTCAAGGCAATTTTAACATAAAGAAACTGAAGTATCAAGAATGAAGGAAGAATAACAAATGCTAAATATCTGGGTAAATATAATAGGCAATTATTCCTGCTTGAGTTTTTTTAAATAGGCTTGACAAATGAAAGTTAAAAAAATGTAGAATTCTATTATTGGCACTTCTATGTATATAGATGCAATATGCATGTATGTGTGTGTTATATGTATATATATACTAATATAATATATACATGGGAGGGGATAAAGAAAACTTTATGGTGGGAAAGGTTCTCTATTTCAAGATTCTAATAATTCTCTATTGATAATTAATAGAACAAGAAGAAAGAAATCAGCGAGGATATAGAAAAACTAAACAATGCCATCAACCTACTAGATTTGACTGACATTCATAGAACTCTCACTCTGCAACAGCAATGAAAACAAACTTTTAAGGTACGCATGGAACATTTATCATTATAGAACAGATACTTGGTCATAAACAACTTTAAAATAATTGAGTCATACAAGTAGGGTCCATCAATATTGAATCAAACTATGAATAAATGAGAAAAGTCATAGTATAATCTCTAATCACTTATAAATTAAATAATATTTTGGTTTCGTCAGAAGGTGGAAATCTCTCTGAGAAGCTGCCATCTCCCCGCCACTGTCGCGTCCCTGTCTCTTCCTCCCTTCCTTCCTCCGGTCTCCTCTCTGTTCCCTCCCCTTCTCCCATACCTTCTACTCGACTCTCTGAGTTAACTGGGAGCTCAGCCTCCACCCTCAACCTTCTCACCCAGTCTCCAGCCCCCATCTCCAAGGATGGAGTCGGGGTTTCCAGAGAAACCAAACTCCTCTCTCAACATCTTTTCCGTCCGCTGTTGCTAACCTGCTCACAGGACAAGGAGGGAGGGCGGCCGACTCTCCTCACACCACCACCAACTACACCACCAACCACCTCCACTCCAGAGCCAGTTTCTGCAACCTAGGGGTGGGACCCACCTCGTCCCAGACTCGATTCTCTTCCTACTCTTCAAGGTTGGCACCTCCAGAGTCGATTAAAGAAATTAATTCAGGGGGCGGAGCCAAGATGGCGGAGAGGAAGGGAGCTCTGTAAACTCCGCCGCACCATTTATCTATCTGAGAAGGATATTACGCTCATCTGCCAGAGCGGAAGGAGAAAATACAAACTCCAGAAGGAATAGAACCTCCAGGATACCTGAGTGAGTGGGGGCGAATGGGGGAGATCCGAAAACGGGCCAGCCCGGGACGGGCAGGGGAGGTAAGATCCCCAGCCCAACGTGGCGCAAGCGCGCAGCCCCCGAGAGACAAAGGAAAGAGACAGAGTCGGAACACGCTCATAGAACTGTCTCTGGGGAAGAGGTATAGAACGCTTGGCTGCGCGTGAAGACAGAAACCCACTCCATAGATAACTGCTGGGTAGCCGGAATCCCGAACCGGGGTGGCGCAAGAGGAGGAATAGCCCCCAGCCCTAAGCCATCTCGGCGGGGAATCAGAGGCGTCTGTGGCTGTGAGAAGCTGCTGCGCTGGGGAGGTGCTCTCCCCTGCGGGAAGTGGCCTGAGTGGCGATTGCACCAGGCGCAAGCAATTCGAACTTGGTTTTGGGAACAGGACCACGGACCGTATTTCCATTGCACCCCTCGCCCCCTGCAAGGACTGCGCGAACCCCGGGTCCCCACAGGAAAAAAATAGGGCGCACACATACTCGACCTCCAACAAAGAGTCGGTGGCGGGTGGAGGCCCACGCGCGCACTTAGACTGTAGGAGCTCCCAGCTCATTTCCAGCAGCGCACAGCGTCTTGAGCAAAGCTATCAGACACTAAGAGAGACTCGATTTTTTGCTTTTTCTTTTCTTCCTTTCCCCCATTGCAATCACGATCCTGACTGGGGGTGGGGACTCCACAATTGAGTCTGTGAAGGTGCACACTCCACCTCCTGCTGCTCATTTCGCCTCAGGCAGGGGCTGAGCCTCTGAGAACAGACTCCAAGACCTACCATAACAAACCAAGCCTATCCACCTGGGGAGCTGCTCCTTGCTTTTTTGTTTTTGTTTTTGTTTTTCTGTTTTGTTTTTTTTGTTGTTTGCTTTTTTAATATATAAAAAAAATTTTTTTCTTCACTAGTTTCGTACTTATTTCTTTATCATTATTACCTTTTTTCCTTTTTCATTACTCAATTCCTTTAAATTTTACCACTTATATTCCATTCTTATTTCTCCCTTACTTTTTCACCTTCTTGCAACCCAGATATATTCTCCTGTATCTCATCCCTACTTCTCCCCTAAACTGGTCATACGATTTTAAATGGTCTACTGTCCTTTGTTGTCTCCGACCCCCTTTTATATATATATTTTTGTCTTTTCTTCTTTCTCTTTCCTTTTTATTTTCCCTTCTTCTCTTCTTTTCATATCTTTCCCTCCCATTTTCTTTCTTTTCTTTCCCCGCTGTAATGTGTTTCTTTGTTTGATTTGTCTGTGTGTATGTGTGCTTCTGTTCCCTCGGTGTTTGTCAGTCTGTTTTCCTTCATAGGACTACACCAAGAAACAAGCCAAAGTGTGCAAGAAGGCGAATCCCAAGTATTGCAGACTAGGGAAATAAAATACTCAGAGGCACAACAAGAGAAACTGAGAGATATCATTAAGAGAATATCTCCTGAAATGGCAGGCCCTGGACAGTCAATAAGCCTCCTTTAACAGAGAAATTCTAATAGGTGCACAGAGCCCAACGAGCTTTCTAAACGTGACAAGAGACAGAAAACTAGCAAAAATGACAAAACGAAGAAACTCTCCCCTGAAGAACTTCCAGGGGGAAGTCACAGCCACAGAACTGCTCAAGGCAGATCTAGACCACATATCAGATCAGGAATTTAAAAGGATGGTCATAAGATTAATCGCTGGAGTGAGAAAAGCATCAAAGAATCGACCGATGAGTTAAAAAAGGCTATAGGTGAGGTGAATAACAAACTGGAGGCAGCCACCTCAAGGATTGACGAGGCAGAGAGAAGAATAGGTGAATTAGAAGATATAGTTCTAGCAAAAGAGGAAGCTGAAAAAAAGAGAGAGAAATTAATCCAGGAGCAGGAAAGGAGAATTCGAGACCTGAGTGATACAATCAAATGGAACAACATCCGGCTTATAGGAATTCCTGAAGAGGAAGAGAGAGAGAAAGGGCCTGAAAGGATACTTGACCAAATTATAACTGAGAACTTCCCAAATCTGGGAAAAGAAATAGACATTCAAATTCAAGAGGCACAAAGAACCCCCTAAAGACGTAATTTGAATCGGCCTTCAGCACGACATATCATAGTGAAACTGGCAAAATACAAAGATAAAGAGAGAATTCTGAAAGCAGCTAGAGATAAAGGGCCCTCACATACAAAGGGAAACCTATCAGAGTGGTTACAGACCTACCTAATGAAACTTGGCAGGCCAGGAAGGAATGGCAGGAAATCATCAATGTGATGAGCAGAAAAAATTGACAGCCAAAAATCCTCTAACCAGCAAGCCTGTCTTTCAAAATAGAAGGAGAGATAAAGGTTTTCCCAAATAAACAAAAATTGAGAGAATTCATGACCATCCAAGCAGCCCTACAGGAAATCCTAAGAGGGACTCTATGAGGGAAAGATCACAAACAATACAAGGTGCCAAAGACACCACTGAAAACATGAATTCTAGGGAGAACACAATGACTCTCAACCCACATTTTTCGATAATAACATGGAATGTAAATGGACTGAATGCTCCAACCAAACAACACAGGGTAGCAGAATGGATCAAAAAACAAACCCCATCTATTTGCTGTCCACAGGAGATGGATTTTCAACCAGAAGACACCTACAGGTTGAAAGTAAAGGGATGGAGAAATATCTATCAGGCAACTGGAAGCCAAAAGAAAGCTGGAGTAGCCATACGAATATCAGACAAACTGGACTTTAAAGCAAAGGCAGTAACAAGAGATGAAGAAGGACATTATATAATAATTACAGGATCTCTCCATCAGGAAGAGCTAACAATTATAAATATCTATGCGCCTAACTCAGGAGCACCCAAATACATAAAGCAACTAATCACAGAAAGAAACAATCTCATTGACAAAAATGTGCTAATTGCAGGGGACTTTAATACTCCACTGACAGCAATGGATAGGTCAACCAGACAGAAAATCACTAAGGAAACAATGGACGTGAATGACACATTGGAACAG
>NC_043717.1:62315944-62331247 GCF_006229205.1 Suricata suricatta | reverse complement strand
GATGTTGGAGAGGGTGTGGAGAGATGGGCACCCTCTTCCACTGTTGGTGGCAATGTAAACTGGTGCAGCCGCTCTGGAAAACAGTGTGGAGGTTCCTCAAAAAACTATCGATGGAACTCCCTTCTGACCCAGCAATAGCATTGCTGGGGATTTACCCAAGAGAGACAGAAATGCTGAGGCATAGGAGCACATGTACCCCAATGTTCAGAGCAGCAATATCGACAATAGCCAAAACATGGAAGGAGCCTAAATGTCCATCACCTGACGAATGGATCAAGAAGATGTGGTATATATTCACGATGGAGTACTACATGGCAATGAGAGGGAATGACATATGGCCCTTTGTAGGAAAGTCGATGGGCCTTGAAAGTGTCATGCTGAGCGAAGTATGCCAGGCAGAGAAGGACAGAAACCATATGTTTGCACTCATAGGTCTAGCAGGAAAACAGGAGAGACCTAATTGAGAACCAGGGGGAGCGGAGGAGGGAGAGAGAGTTGGGGAGAGAGAGGGATGCAAAACTTGAGAGACTATTGAATGCTGAGAAAACCTGAGGGTTGAGGGGGAAGGGGGAGGGGGGAAAAGAGGTGGTGGTGATGGTGGAGGGCACTTAAGGGGAAGAGCACTGGGTGTTGTATGGAAAACAATTTGACAATAAAATATTATTGAAAAAAAGAAATTAATTCAAAAAATAAATAATATTTTATTTTATTATTTTATTTTTTAATAATTTATTGTCAAATTGGTTTCCATATAATACCCAGTGTGCTTCCCCACATGTGCCCTCCTCCATGACTACCACCTATTAAAATCAATGAGTCAAAGATGAAATATCAAGAAATTTTAAAAAATATTTTGAGTTGAACAAAAATGCAAATACAAAACACCAAAATTTGTAGTACAAATATCCAAACAATGCTGAGAAGGAAATTATTGCATGAATTGCTTATATTAAAAGAGCAAGGGGCATGTGTGTGGCTCAGTCATTGAGCATCCGGCTTCGGCTTAGGTCCTGATTTCACGATTCATGGGCTCGAGCCTGGCATCAGGCTCTGTGCTGACAGCAAGCTCAGAGGCTGGAGCCAGCTTTGGATTCTGTCTCCCTGTCTCTCTGACTCTCCCCTGCTCTTGCTGTCTCTCTCTTTCTCTCAAAAAAATAAATAAATAAAAAATAAAAACCTTACAAAAAAAGCAAAACATTTCCAAATTAACAATTTATGCTTTCACTTTAAGAATCTAGGAAAAGAAGAGAAAAATAAAGCAGAAGGGAAGATCATATAAAAAGTAAAGTAGAAACAGAAATATAGGAAAACATCAATATAAACAAAATCTGTTTTTTACAGGATGAATAAAATGGAAAAACATCAAGCAATGAAAAAGAAAGAAGACACAAATGTGAGGAATTAGAAAGAATATTGTACACACTTGAAGACTTCAAAAATAATAATAGACTAATATGAACAATTCCATGCACATAAATTCAAGAATTCATAATAAGTTGACCAATACCTTGAAAAGTACAGACATCCAAAATTCACCCAATCTGATACAGGTAGTTTATTGACAGTATGCTCCTCTAAACATTGAAAATGATTCCCCCCCAAAATTTCTAGATTTCAATGGCGAATTTTATCAAACATTTAAATAAAAACATCAGTAATTCTACACATGTATTACAGACGAGAAGGGAACACTTCCTGTTTCATTCTGAAAGGCAAACTTTAACATAATGCCAAAATAAAGATTTTACAAAAATCCACATTAGTGATAAATTTCCCCCCCAATGCAAATATATAAATCTTTGACAACATATTGGAAAATAGAATTCAGCTATGTAAAAAAAAAATATATATATATATATATATATATATATATACTCCCAAGTGGAGTTTATTCCAGGAATACAAGACTATTTTAATATTTTAAAATCTATTAATGTACTTCATTATATCAGCAATCTAAAGAAGAAAAATCACCTGATCTTATTAATTTCTACAAGAAAGTATTTGACAAATCAATATTCAAACATGGTAAAAATTCTCAGCAATATAGGAATAGAAAGTATATTCCTCTGTCTGATGAGGGTCACTACAAAAGTCTTCACAATTAACATCATACCTGACAACAAAAGAATAAATACTTCTCCTAACAAGAACAATGTAAAGATGTCTGCTCTCGCCACTCCTATTCAACGTAGTACTGGAGATCCTAACCAGTTAAATAAGTCAAGAAAGATAAAGTCCATCAGTGCCATGATACCACAGCCAGAAATGGATACTACAAGAAAAAAGAGCTTTAGGACAATATTGCTGATGATTATAGATACAAAAATTCTCAAGAAAATACTAGCAAACCATATTCAGCAGCACATTAAAAGGGTTATTCACCACAATCAATTAGGATCCATCCCTGGGATGCAAGTATAGTTCAACACATGCAAACTAACAAATAAGACACATCAAATTAACAGAATAAAATAGCAAAATTCATATGATCATCTCACTAGACACAGAAAAGACATTTGACAAAAATCAACATCTGTTAATGATAAAAACTCTTAAAAGTGAAAAGTTGATTCATATCATTAGCAACTAGAGAAATCCAAATTAAATCCATGATGAGATTCCACCTACTGAAAAACATAAATGTTTATATATATAGAGACAGTACCAAATACCTGCAATGTTGAAGAACAGCTAGAATTCTCCAGCATTTCTAATGCAAATGCAAAAGGGTGCATCTGCTTTGAAAAACAGCATCTTATAAAACTGTACATACCATACAACTCTGTACTTTGCAAAAAATAAAATTTAATAATCCGCACATCAATATTTATTGAAGTTTTATTCATAATTACCAAGACATGAAGCAACCAAGATGTCCTTCAGTCGGTGACTGGGTAAACTGCAATATATTTATACAATAGAGTACTATTTGGAAATTAAATAGGAAATTTAATTAAAAGGAGTAAACTGCCAATCCAAACAACACAATGGGTAAGTCTTAAATGCATATTGCTAACTAGATTAAAAACACTAGACACTCCATGACTCCAATGATATGACATTATTGAAATGATAAAACACAATAAATCTGAATTAAAAACTAAGGAAATATGAATAAAGAATGGGTTTTGGTGCTCAGTCTGTTAAGCGTTGGGAATCAGCTCAGGTCATGATCTGAAGGCATGTGAGTTTGAGCCCTCTGTCAGGCTCCATGCTGACAGCTCAAAGCCTGGAGCCCCCTTCGGATTCTGTGCCTCTCTCCCCTCTGCCCTTCTCCTGTTTGCACTGTATCTGTCTGTCTCTCTCAAACATTAAAAAAATTAAAAGAATAGATTTTAGTTATAATAATGTATTAATTTGCTTCAAATTTTTTTGATTATACTATAGTGATGCAAAATGTTACTAATAGGGCAGACTGGGTGTGTGTATAAGAAAACACTATCTTTGCAGCATTTCTGTAAGTCTAAAAATAGTTTTTTAAATCCTATATTTAAAATATCCATAAAAACAATGTCAAAAAGATTATTTTACTGTATTATTTATAAATAAGATTTAAATTACTAAGAATGATTGAGATTCTAAATAATAGAGATTTTGCTATTAAATGCTATAGATTTATATTATTTAGAGCGGCTTATTAAAAATCTGACAGACATCTATTCCATCCCTACTTCCTTCCACCATTACTAACCCCTTTCCTGCTCTAAAACATATACACAAATACTCAAAAATGAACACATTCAAACCTCAAAAATCTTTAGAAAATAATGATAATCACAACTGCTACTCATTTGGTGCATTATATCATCTAAATTTGATGTTGCATCCATTACAGTACATGGCCTAAATTAAAAAGGCGCCTGGGTGGCTCAGTGGGTTGAGTATCTGGCTTCAGTTCAGGTCATGATCTCACAGTTTGTGGGTCCAAGCTCTGCATCAGGCTCTGTGCAGACAGCTAGCTCAGAGCCTGGAGGCTGTTTCAGATTCTGTGTCCTCCTCTCTCTCTGACCCTCCTCTGCTCATTCTCTCTCTCAAAAATAAATAAGACATTAGAAAAAAATTTAAAGTAAATATTACTTGAATATAACTAACAACATAATGAATAAATGTCTAGCATTTGATAGAAGTTTCAAATTTACTTTTGAAAAATAATTTTAAAATTTTACGTTGAGATAAAAGAGCTATTATGCAGATAAGGGAATAGAATGGCTAGATTAGAAATAATCAATTGCAGTAAAAATCTTCTAACCGGAAACCATTCTACATATTTTACCTTGTATTCTATGTTACACATGATTTAGGGAAAATTATTTATTTATTTTATTTTTTAACGTTTATTTATTATTGAGAGACAGAGAGAGACAGCATAAGCAGGAGAGGAGAGATAGAGGAGGACAGAGAAAGAGACGGAGAGACATAGAATCTGAAGCAAGCTCCTTGCTCTGAGCTGTCATCACAGAGCCCTTGAATTCACAGACCCAGAGATCATGACCTGAGCTAAAGTCAGATGCTTAGCCGACTGAGACACCCAGGTGCCCCAAAACTATTATTCATTTTAACACACACCAATAAAAATGTACTTTAAAAAAAGATCCCTTTGTAATGTTAGGGTAAAATGTTAATGTATATTAAGCAAAATCAGATACCATTTTCTTATATCTACATGTATCATATCTCCTCTATAATGCACATCCTGATCAGCTCACAAAAATATATCGCTCTTTTCATTGCCTTGTTCTTATAGTATTTATATTCAATATTGATTATTTAAAGCCCTAAAAACTTTAGCCTCTTTAAGGACAAACGCTATCTTCTTTATCATTTAATACTCCATGTTAACACATTGCTTGGTGCTTAAAAGGCGTGAAATACTTGTTGAATAACTGAATGAGTGTATGAATAACTTTATAATTACAAATTAATCTTGTTTCTTTATTCAAGGAACAGAGGAAACGCTATTATAACTGCATCCTAAAGTAAAGAACAGTGTTGGGGTGCCTGGGTGGCTCAGTTGATTAAGCATTTGACTCTTGATTTTGGCTTAAGTTTAAGATCAACCTCTTCATTGGCTCTGGAGTGACAGTGTGAAGCCTCCCTGGGATTCTCTCTCTTCCTCTCTCCTTGCCCCTTCCCCACTTTCTATCTCTCTCCCTCCCTCTCTCTCTCTCTCTCTCTCTCTCTCTCTCTCTCTCTCTCTCTCTCAATATTAGACTTCAAAAAATAATACCATGTGGGTTTATTTTGTGTCTGTAAGGGCTTCTGTGCAACCAAGAAGTCATTTTCAACACCAAGGGAAAGAGATTTTAATTATTTCATCTATAGTTTATATAGCCCATTTTTTCTGTGACTAATGCCACATATTTGCAAAATGGCTAGTTGGGGGGGGGGAGGGCTGCAATCTATGACCATGAATCTAACTGCCCCAGAAATTGTACAACCTGTGTCTTATATGTGTGGTATAAAACCTAGCTGAACTAAGCTGCCATACCCTAATGTCAAAAATACCTTGGAACTCTGTTTAATATTGCAATTCAATCAACAAGTACTTATTGTGCAATTGCTTATGTCAGCAGCCTTGTATTTATAATATGTTCTAATGTATTTTCTTTTATTACTTGAATAACTAACAATTTCCTTCTAGGCATGAGAAACTCAGTATTTAGTGAATTCTGCTCTGATGAAAAATTATGTTATGGTGGAGTTCCAGAGACTTTAAGAAGACATTTAAGAGCAGCACATAAAATTCATTTGCACATTAGGTAGAGCATTCTTCAAGGTTAAATCTCAATCTTAGGCATTTTATGTTAAATGGCAAATACAGTTCAAATAAAACTCTAGACTAATCACATCCAACTTTTATAGAAATCAGTTATTGTTTGCGTTTTTTAAAGCATCTTCCAAATTGCACCTGAACATGATTAACAATTTGTTCTAATTCACCGTAACACAAAAGCAAGCCAGATACATTCTTGTTCATTAAAATTTGTAAACAAAAATTATTTCAAAGGCTAAATCTATTATAGAAAGAGTTTAAAGTTTGCATCAGTCTTCATAGATCAAGATTTTCACCCACTAAAATGATGTTTATAATGGAAACGCATTTCTCTACTAGCAAGCAACCAACATGGCACACATCATTAATAATTCATATTCAGATAATAAATAATTTCCCTCTATTAAACAAATATATATCTCTTTCATTTCTCATATTGACATATGAACAATCACAATGTAATTATTAGCTAACACATGTTTATGTGTTGTTTTTGTTAAAAAAACAACTTTAAACTTGAGATTTGTTGTTTTTCCATCAGCTAGTGAAAAAGATATTTTAAATAAAGAATAATTAACTGAGTTTATCAGAAAGCTTTTAGTCAGCTTCCCCTGCCTCCTCAATTATCTCTGCTAATTGCCACTTTACATTCCTTGATATTTTGAAGTACAGAACCTTTTTTTGAATTTGCAGCATTTAGTTTTGAAATGAAAACACAATAAGTTCTTGTTTGATAGTTTCATTAAGAAAAGAGGAAGTACTCATCAGGTCTTGAAAGTGTATGTAAAATGACAGGGAAAAAGTGATGTGTTCCAATATTTGATCATAACACTATCTTTCAAACTTTTATGCCTTCAGGGCCTTCCACAATAAAGTGAGCAACATTTTTTAAATTAAATAGCACTTTCCTTGACTGTTTGACCCACAAATCATTTACTTGCATAAAGTAACTATGGCACAGGAAAGTAAGCTATGATTTTCACCCACATTTATAGATGACCAACAGTTTGCACTAGATAATTTTATAATAGATCTTTATTGTGTAAACATGGTCCTGTGAGGCTTCCGTGTTCACATTTCCTCATCAGTATTTGATGTATTTATGATAAGAAAGAGGTTAGGTATGAAGGACTGAACCTAAAATCTTCTGACATTCTGTTTTGGAACATTGCTGTGGTGTAAGAGTATGGCAAAATAGATACCATAACATGACTGGATATACAAATTTTATAAATAATTGTGGTCTAATTAAAGACATGGCATTAGAAAAGGCACCAGGTCAACCTTCCTAAACATGTCTGTTATGTGAATATATCCAGGATAAAAGCAAACAGAAAATAAGATTTTTCAACAATACCCTGCTTTCTGCTTTGCTTAGAATACAATGAATTTTGTTCTGTGATAAGTAGGGAAATGAGACCTATTACTAAAATCTACTTTGAGGAAGAGAGAGGGTGAGTAGTTAGAAGATAGTGACAGAATAGGAGGACATTTGTCTTGCCTTATCCCACAAATAAAACTCCAGAACTATAAAGTCAATCTAAATAGCCCAGAAATCAACCTGAATACTGGGAAAAACAAACTCCACAACTAAACTTACAGAAAAGACCAGATTGAATATGATTGGAAGTGCAGATACATGGTTTGGGAATGAAACAGACCTTGGCCACTGCAGAGGGGAGGGAGCTGTGGTCAAGGAGAAGGGTCAGAGACAGACTAGCACACAGAAAAGCACACAGGGAAGATGATTTCCCATAGGAACTGGCTTGGAATATGAGAAGGGACAAATTTTGTGAGTTCCTGTAAACAGTGGTGCTTAAGGGAAAGCAGGCTTAGATCAGATACAGCCCAGAGGCATTGGCGATGCTCTGGAAGAGAAAGCAGAGATATACAGCATGGAAGCACCAATCTGAAGAGCACCTGGGCACACAGTGGAGATGTTATTTACTTATGTTGGAGCACGTCCCAGAGAAACAGAATTCACAGAAACCCCTTCAGGAACAATAAAACTGGCAAGCACCATTTCCTTTCCCGACCCTTTAGCATAAGCACAGGTACACCTGTGTGATCATCACACTCCCCACATGGGCTAACTGGTTTACACCAAGCTGAGCACGTCTGTACCCTGGTGGAATCACCTTTCTCACTCATGTTTTCCTCAATCCCAGGGCAGTGGATTTCCTCCCACAGAAACTGTGTAAATCTCTGACCATACTGCATCTCCAGACCCAGTAGTTCTGCAGGGCCTTGGTTCTGGTAGCAGTGGCAACAGATCACCTTCCATGAGCAGACCAGAAAACGTAGTAAAAATGTGCCACACTCAAGCCAGGCAGAAACACTGCCAACAATAAGCCATGAAAACCTCTGCAGATGACTGACATAAAGGATAGAAAAACCAGGATACATCAGAGCACACACAGCACACACTGCAGACACTATCTTAAACAAGAGGCCCTGGTAAACAGGGAATACTACATTACACAGAGCTACAAGACCACTTCTTCAAAGACCATTATGTTCAAGAACAGGAAAAGAGCTGACATTCCTAACAGACAGAAGCAGACACAGAGACATGACAAAATGAGAAAACAAAGGAATTTTCCCCCAAAGAAAGAACAGGCCAAGGTCATGGTCAGAGATCTAAGTGAAACAGACATAAGTAACATGCTTGAGGGATAATTTAAAGTAATAATCATAAAGATAGTCACTGAACTTGGTAAAAGAGTGTGAGACATTGGTGAGGTCCTTAACACAGAAATAAGGAATAACATACCAGAGGTAAAGGGCTCAATATATAAAATGAGAAACAGTCTTGATGGAATAAACAGCAAGATGGAAGAAACAGAGGAATTAATGACATAGAAGACAAAGTAATTGAAAGCAATAAAGATGAACAAAAGCAGGAAAGAAAAATTAAGCAACATGATAATAGATTTAGGGAATTCCGTGACTCACTCAAAATATTATTCCTATAATAGGAGTCACAGAATAAGGAGAAACAGAAAAAGGGGTAGAAAATGTCTTTGAAGAAATAATAGATGAAAATATCCCTAATCTAGGGAAGGAAACAGATATCCAGATCCAGGAGGCAAAGAGAACTCCCACCAAAATCGACAAAAGCAGGCCAACACCAAGACATATTGTAATTAAATTTCCAAAATATAGTTATTAACAAATAATCATAAAGCAGCAAAACAAAATTAGTCCTTAAATTGGAAGGGAAGACCCATAAAGCTAGCCAGCGACTTCTCAACAGAAAGTTGGCATGCTAGGATGAAGTGGCATAATACATTCAAACTGCTAAATCGGAAATTTTTTCAGCCAAGCATATACTATCTAGCAAGGCTATAGTTCAGACTAGGAGAGGTAAAGAGTTTGCCAGACAAGCAAAAACTAAAAGAGATTGTGACCACTAAACCAGCTGTGCAAGAAATATTAAAGGTGACTCTTTGAATGGGAAGAAAAGACCAAAAGTGACAAAGACAAAAATGTATGAGAGAAAATCTCCAAAACAATGACAAAAACAAGTAATAAAATGGTACTAAACACACATCCAATAATATTTACTTTGAATATAAATGGACCAAACATTCCAAATGAGAACCATAAGTATCAAAAGGGATAAAAACAAAAAGACAAAACGTAACAAAGACTAGAAAGGAACAGAGAAAATCTCCAGAAACAATGACAAAACAAGTAATAAAATGCCACTACATAAATATCTATCAATAATTAATCTAGGGAGTGGCAAGATGGCGGAGAAGTAAGGAGCCCCATTACCTCCGTCCACCCAGAATTATCAAACTGAGAAGAATTATAAAGCCACAGCTTTCTGATCTCCAAGGACGGAGGTGTGCGGACAGACCACTTATGCACAGCATTTTCACGGTTGCCTGAGTGAGTGAGTGGGAACTGGGACCTGAGACTTTAGGGGAGGGAGCACCGGCTCCGGAGACAAAGCGCCCAAAGGCTTGGCGCTGGGCCTGCTGAAACCCGCGTGTCCCTAGGCGCACCGCTCCTTGCCAGGCAGGGCGGCCAGGGAGAGCAGAGGCACACAGATCCCCTGACAGTTGTTCACGTGGGGCAACGGGTATCCAGAGGCACAAGGCCCTTCACAGCCATGTGCAGTACTGTCAGGGCAAGGCAGGAGAGAGACCAGGGGAAGAGAAGTAAAGATTGAATCACTCACAGCATAATCCCTGCAGAGGAGAGATTAAGCCCAGGACTGAGGGCCACTGAGCTCTGAGAGAGATATCTGCCCCTTCAGCGGGGCCTTCAGTCGGACCAGGCAGCTCACCGACTGCAGGTGGAGCCAAGGGAAAAATCTGACTTCCCAATCCCCCTATTCAATCCCGACCAGAAAGCCGCCCACCTGCAGGCGACTTTAACTGTGGTGGCAATATTGAGTGTGCAGGCAAGGACATAGACACCGGGCAGAGGGGTACTTGGGGTGAGGGGAACTTGTGATGCTCTTCGCCATTCTTCTCCTTGCATCCACCAAGACGGGGCCTCAGAGAGCAGCCCTCTGGACCTGACTCACCTGCACTAAGCCACGCCCATCCGTGCTGGAGAGCTATTGTACTTTTGCTTATTACCCTTGTTTTTTTTCTTAATATTTTTAATTTTTAATTGTCCTCTGTCTTCTCTTTACTATCTTCTTATTTCCTTCTTTTCTCCCTTTCCCCCTGGAATCTGGGAAAGACCAACAACTAGGAACTGCTGTGCTTAGATCAACTCTTACCATCCAGATAGTTTTTCCTTTATTCCATCCTTATCTCCCCCAACCCCCACTGCAGGTTTTAAGCTCTCAGACTGTCTCAGACTTTATCTCTGACTGTCGCTGTCCCCCTAAATCCCCCCCAATCCCGGACTGCTTTTTTTTTTCTTTCTCCCTTTGTTTTTTTCTCTTCTTTTTTTATCTCCTCTCTTTTCTTTCCTGTTCCTTTTTTTCTTTCCCCCTTAGGTTTGCTTCTTTATCAGTACATTTGTGTGCTTGTGTTCTCTGTGTGTTTTTGTCTGTCTGTTTTCCTTTTCAGGGCTACCTCAAGAAACAACCCAAAGCACACATAGTGGAAAACCCCAAATATCGCTGAGTAGGGAAATAAATTAATCAGAGGCACGACAAGAGAAACCGAGAGACACCATTAAAAAAAAATCTCCTGAAACAACAGACCCTAGACACTCCAAGAGCTTCCTTCTATAGAGGAATACTAATAATCGCACAGTGCAGAACCAGCTTTTAAAACTGACAAGAGACAGAAAGCTAGCCAAAATGACGGAATGAAAGAACTCTTCTCCAAAGAAACTCCAGGAAGAAATCACAGCTACAGAACTGCTCAAAACAGACACAAGCAACATAACAACAAGAATTTAGAACGACTGTCATGAAATTAATTGCTGGGCTTGAAAAAAAACATGGAAGCTATCAGAGAAGATATTGATACAAAGACTAGGAACCTTCAGAATAGCTCTGACAAGTTAGAAAAGGCTCTAAATTAGATGAATAATAAGTTGGAGGCTGCCAATGCACGTATTGAAGAAGCAGAGAGGAGAATAAGTGAATTAGAAGACACAGTTATAACAAAAGAGGAGGCCGAGAAAAAGAGAGAGAAAATGATTCAGGAACAGGAAAGGAGAATCAGAGACCTGAGTGATACAATCAAATAGAACAATGCCCATATCATAGGAGTTCCTGAAGACGAAGACAAAGACAGAGTGTTTGAAGGCATGCTAGACCAAATTATACACAAAATTTCCTCAATCTGGGGAAAGAGAAAGACATTGAAATTCAGGAGACATACCAAACTCCCCTAAGACGTAACGTAAACCGACCTTCAGCACGACACATCATAGTGAAACTGGCAAAATATAAAGACAAAGAGAGACTTCTGAAAGCAGCTGGGGAGAAAAGGGCCTTTAAATACAAAAAGAAACCTATCAGAGTGGTTACAGACCTATCTAATGAAACTTGGCAGGCCAGGAAAGAATGGCAAGAAATCTTCAATGTGATGAACAGAAAAAACATGCAGCCAATAATCCTTTATCCAGCAAGCCTGTCATTGAAAATAGGAGAGATAAAGGTTTTCCCAAAAAAACAGAAGTTGAGAGAATTCATCACCCCCAAACCAGCTCCAAAAGAAGTCTTAAGGGGGACTCTATGAGGGAAACGTAGCAAGGAATAAAGGTACCATATACATCTCTACAAACATGAACTCTACAGGGAACACAATGAATCTAAACCCATATTTTTCAACAATAACACTGAATGTCAATGGACTGAATACTCCAGTCAAACGACACAGGGTAGCAAAATGGATCAAAAACCAAAACCCATCTATTTGCTGCCTACAAGAGACTCACCTTAGATCTGAAGACATCTTCAGATTGAATGTAAGGGGATGGAGAAATATCTACCATGAGACTGGAAGCCAAAAGAAAGCTGGAGTAGCCATACTTATATCGGACAAACTGGACTTTAAATAAAGGCGGTAACAAAAGATGAATAAGGGCACTATATAATAATTACAGGGACTCTACATGAAGAAGAGCTAACAATTATAAACATCTATGTGCCAAATTTGGGAGCTCCTAGATACATAAAACAATTAATCACAAACAAAAGTAATCTTATTGATAAGAATATGCTAATTGCAGGGGACTTTAATACTCCACTTACAACAATGGATAGGTCAGCCAGACAAAAAATCACTAAAGAAACAATAAACCTGAATGGCACACCGGAGCAGATGGAATTGATAGATATATTTAGAACTCTGCATCCTGACACTAGAGAATTCATTTTCTTCTCAAGTGCACATGGCACATTCTCCAAGACTGATCACATACTGGGTCTTAAAACGCCTCCATAAATACAAAAGAATTGAGATCATACCATGCACACTTTCAGATCACAATGCTATGAAACTCGATATCAACCACAGGAAGAAATCTGGAAAACCTCCAAAAATGTGGAGGTTAAAAACTACCCAACTAAAGGATGATTGGGCCAATCAGACAATTAGAGAGGAAATTAAAAAATATATGGAGACGAGTGAAAATGAGAATACAGCAATTCAAACTCTCTGGGATGCAGCAACGGCAATCTTAAGAGGAAAGTCCATTGCAATACAGGCCTATCTCAACAAATCAGAGAAAGCACAAACTCAAAACCTAACAGAGCACCTAAGGAAACTAGAAAGGGAGCAGCAAGAACACCTCAAACCCAGCAAAACAAAAGAAATAATAAAGAGCAGAGCTGAATTAAACAAGATAGAATCCACAAAAACAATTGAACACATCAATGAAATCAAGAGTTGGTTTTTTGAAAAAATAAACAAAATTGACAAACCTCTAGCTAGGCTCCCCAGAAAGAAAAGAGAAAACATGCAAGTAGACAAAATCATGAAGGAAAAACGGATCTTTTACAACAGATGCCTCATAAATACAATCAATCATCAGAGATTACTATGAAAAATTATATGCCAACAACCTGGACAATCTAGAAGAAATGGACAAATTTCTAAACACACAAGCACTACCAAAATTGAAACAGGAAGAGATAGAAAATCTGAACAGACCCGTAGTGAGTGAAGAAATTGAATTAGTTATCAAAAATCTCCCAACGAATAAATGCCCAGGGCCAGATGGCTCCCCAGGGGAATTCTACCAGACGTTTGAAGCAGAGTTAACACAGATCCTTCTCAAGGTATTCCAAAAAAATAGAAATGGAAGGAAAACAATCGGACTCATTCTATGAGGCACATATCACTCTGATTCCTAAGCCAGTCAGAGACCCAACGAAAAAAGAGAACTACAGGCCAATATCCTTAATGAATACAGATGCAAAAATACTCAACAAGATACTAGCAAATCGAATTCAACAGCATATAAAAAGTATAATCCATTATTATCAAGTGGGATTTATTCCTGGGTTACAAGGCTGGTTCAACATCTGCAAATCCATCAATGTGATACACCACATCAACAAAATAAAAGAAAAAAATCATATGATCCTGTCGATAGATGCTGAAAAAGCATTTGACAAATTACAACATGTCTTCTTAATAAAAACTCTCGAGAAAGTTGGGATAAGGAACTTAATTAAACATCATAAAAGCCATTTACGAAAAGCCCACAGTCAATGTTATCCTCAATGGGGAAAAACTTGAGCTTTCCCCCTGAAACCAGGGACACAACAGGGATGTCCACTCTCACCATTGTTGTTTAACATAGTTTTGGAAGTCCTAGCATCAGCAATTAGACAACAAAAGAAAATAAAAGGCATCAGTATTGGCAAAGAAGAAGTCAAACTTTCCCTTTTCGCAGATGACATGATACTCTACATGGAAAACCTGATCGACTCCACCAGAAGCCTTCTAGAACTGATCAATGAATTCAGTAAAGATGCAGGGTACAAAGTCAATGTACAGAAATCAGTTGCATTCTTATACGCCAAAAATGAAACAACAGAAAGAGAAAGCAAGAAAGAGATCCCACTCAAAATTGCATGAAAAACCATAAAATACCTAGGAATAAACCTAACCAAAGATGTAAAAAACCTGTATGCTGAAAACTATAGAAGACTTATGAAGGAAATTGAAGGTGAAACAAAGAAATGGAAAAACATTCCATGCTCATGGATTGGAAGAATAAACATTGTTAAAATGTCATTATTACCCAAAGCAATTTACACATTCAATGCAATCCCCCATCAAAGTTGCACCAGCATTCTTCTCAAAGCTAGAACAAACTATCGTAAAATTCATATGGAACCACAAAAGACCCCAAATAGCCAAAGTAATATTGAAGAACGAAACCAAATCGGGAGGTATCAGAATCCCAGACTTTAGCCTCTACTACAAAGCTGTCATCATCAAGACAGTATGGTATTGGCACAAAAACAGACACATGGACCAATGAAATAGAATAGAAAACCCAGAACTGGACTCACAAGTATATGGCCAATTAAACTTTGACAAAGCAGGAAAGAGTGTCCAATGGAAAAAAGACAGCCTCTTCAACAGGTGGTGTTGGGAAAGCTGGACAACAACATCTAAAAAAATGAAATTAGACCACTTCCTGACACCATTCACAAAAATAAACTCAAAATGGATAAAGGATCTGAATGTGAGACAGGAAACCATAAAAACCCTTGAGGAAAAAGCAGGAAATAGCCTCCTAGACCTCAATCGCAGCAATTTCTTCCTCAACACATCCCCAGAGGCAAGGGAATCAAGAACAAAAATGAACTACTGGGACCTCATGAAAATAAAAAGCTTCTGCAAGGCAAAGGAAACAATCAAAAAAATTCATAGACCACCAACAGAATGGGAAAAGATAGTGGCAAATGGCATATCAGATAAAGGGCTAGTATCCAAAATATACAAAGAGCTCACTAAAGTACATACACAAAAAAATGAATGATCCAGTGAAGAATGGGCAGAAGACCTGAATAGACACTTCTCCAAAGAGGACATCCAGGTGGCCAACAGACACATGAAATGATACTCAGCATCACTCATCATCAG
>NC_043717.1:62296384-62315844 GCF_006229205.1 Suricata suricatta | reverse complement strand
CACTGTTTCTGGGAATGTAAACTGGTGCAGCCTCTCTGGAAAACAGTGTGGAGACTCCTCAAAAAACTATCGATAGAACTCCCCTATGACCCAGCAATAGCACTGCTAGGGATATACCCAAGGGATCCAGAAGTGCTGATGCATAGGAGCACATGTACCCCAATGTTCATAGCGGCACTTTCTATAATAGCCAAATCATAGAAAGAGCCTAAATGTCCATCACCTGATGAATGGATCAAGAAGATGTGGTATATATAGACAATGGAGTACTATATGGCAACGAGGAAGAATGAAATATGACCATTTGTAGCAAAGTGGATGGACCTTGAGGGTGTCATGCTAAGCGAAATAAGTCAGGCAGAGAAGGATAGATACCATATGTTTGCATTCATAGGTCTAACTGGAGAGACCTGGCAGGGGACCATGGGGAGATGAAGAGGGGAAAATAGGAGGGGAGAGTGAGGGACACAGATCAAGAAAGACTACTGAATACTGAAAACGAACCATGGACTGAAGGGGGAGGGGATGGGAGGGAGGGTGTGATGGTCACGGTGGGGGGCACTTGTGGGGAGAAGCACTGCGTGTTATATGGAAAGCAATTAAACTATTAGCAATTAAACTATTAGCAATTAAACTAATAGCAATTAAACTATTATAAAAATTGAAAAAAATAATTAATCTGAATGTCAATGGACCACTTAATCCAATCAAAGGACATAGAGTATGAGAATAGATTTAAAAAATAAATAAGTAACAGCAAGACCCATCTATATGCTGCTTACAAGAGCTTTATTTCAGACCTAAAGACATCTTCACATTGAAAGTGAGGGGATAAAGAAACATTTATCATTCAAACGGATGTCAAAAGAAAACTGGAATAGCAATACTAATGATGGAAAAACTGACTTTAAAACAAAGACTCTAATAAGAGACAAAGAAGGGCATGTTATCAATGGACAGATCAAGTAAACAGAAAAGAAAAACGAGGAAACAATGGCTTTGAATGACACAGTGAACCAGATGACCTTAACAGAAACATTCAAAACATTCTGTACTAGGGGCGCCTGGTTGGCTTGGTGGGTGTCCAACTTTGGCTCAGGTCATGGTCTTACCATTCGTGAGTTAGAGCCTCACGTCGGGGTCTGTGCTGACAGGTCAGAGCCTGGTGCCTGCTTCAGATTCTGTGTTTGTCCATAAACTTTTGGATGAAGTGAAAATGATCTTAAGAGGGATCTAGAATGTAATACGTGCCTTCTCAAGAAGCATGAAAAATCTCAAATGCAGAATCCAACCTTACATCTAATGGAACTAGGAAAAGAACACAAAATAAAGCCTAAAGCCATCAGGAGGAAGGAAATAATAAAGACTAGAGCAGAAATAAATGGTACAGAAACTAAAGAAACAAAAGAAGAGATCAAAGAAACAATAGCTAGTTCTTTGAAAGAAAAATAAAATTGATAAACCTCTAGAAATAATTATCAAAAAAGAGAAAGAACACCAATAAATAAAATAATGAATACAGAAAGAGAAATAACAATTAACACTACAGAAATACATTTATAAGAGAATATTATGAAAAATCATATGCCAATAAATTGGGCAACCTGGGATAAATAGATAAATTCCTAAAAATACAGAAACTACCAGAACTAAAATAAGAAGAAATAGAAAACTTGAACAGAATGATAACCAGTAAAAAAAAAAAAATTGAATTAGTAATAAAATACCTCCCAACAAACGAATATCTAGGGCAAGGTGATTTCACAAGTAAATACAACCAAACACTTAAATAATTAACACTTATTCTCCTCAAAACTGTTCCCAAAAATATAAAAACGGAAGGAAAACTTCCCAATTTATTCTATGAGGTCAGCATTACTCTGATACCAAAAGCAGACAAAGACTCCACTGAAAAAGAGAACTACAGGCCAAAATCCCTGATGAATATGGATGCAAAAATTCACAATACTAGCAAAATGAATCCAACATTACATTAAAAGTATTATTCATCATGATCAAATGGGATTTACTCCTGGGTAGGGACTGTGGTTAAATATTCACCAATCAATGTGGCACACCACGTGAATAAAAGAAAAGATAAGAACCATATGATGCATTTAATGGATTTAGGAAAACATTTGTCAAAGTCCAATTTCAATTCATAAGAACTCACAAGGAAGTGGTATGTAGAGAGAATATATCTCAGTATAATACATGGCATATATAAAAATAGACGCAGCTAATATCCTCCTCAATATGGAAAAACTGAGAGGTTTTTCCTCTATCGTAAGAAAGAGACAGGGATGTCTAATCTCACACTGTTATTTAACATAGTACTGGAAGTTTTGGTCACTGCAATCCCACTGCAAAAAGAAATAAAAGCATCCAAATCAGCAAGGAAGAAGTAAAACTTTCAGTATTTGCAGATGACATACTATATATAGAAAACCCTAAAGATTCTATCAAAAATATTCCCAGAACTGATAAATGAATTTAGTAAGGTCCCAGGGAACACATCAATATAGAAAAATCTGTTGCATATCTATATGCCAATAAGAAAACAGGAGAAATAGAAATCACGAAATCCATCCCTTTTAAAATTGCCCCCCCCAAAAAACCTTATGATATCTAGAAATAAACCTAACACTTATCAAAATACCATCAGCACTCTTCACAGATCCAGAACAAACAATCCTAAAGCACAAAAACCCCAAATAGCCAAAGCAATGTTGAAAAAGGAAAGCAAAGATGGAGGTATCACATTCCCAAACCTTAAGTTACATTACAAAGCTGTAGTCACCATGACAGTATGATACAAGCACAAAAACAGACACACAGATCAATGGAATGGAATAGAAAAACCAGAACACAACCCACAACTATATGGTCAATTTGTGAGATGCAAGAAAGAAAATCCAAAGAGAAAAATTGTCTCTTCAAAAACGGTGTTGGGAACACTGGACAGCAAGATACTGAAGAATAAAACTGACCATTTTCTTACATCATACACAAAAATATATTCAAAATGGTTTAAAGACATAAACGTCAGAACTGAAATCATAAATGTCATAAAAGCAAACACAGCCAGTAACCTCCTTGACATTGGCTATAGCAACTTCTTTCTAGATTTGTACCCTGATTCAAGGGAAGAAAAAGAAGAAGAAACTACTAGGATTTCTTTAAAATAAATAAGTTTCTGCAGAGCAAATTAAATTAACAATATTAACAAGGCAACCTATGGAATTGGAGAAAATAATGGCAAATGACATATTTTATAAAGGACTAGTATCCAAAGTAGATGAAGAACTTATAAAACTCAACACCCAAAAAAAGGAATAATCCAATTACAAGTGGGCAGAGGACATGAATAGACATTTTTCCAAGAAAACAAAATGGCTAACAGACATGAAAATAAGCTCAACATAACTCATCATTAGGGAAATACAAATCAAAACTACAATATGATATCACTTTACACCTGTCAGAATGACCAAAATTAACACCACAAAAAAACAAGCATTGGAAAGGATGTGGAGAAAGGGGAATCCTCTTGCAATGTTGGTGGTAAATGAAACTGATTCAGCCACTATGGAAAACAGTATGGAGTGTCCTGAAAAATTTACAAACAGAACTCCTCTACAATCCTATAGTTGTACTAATAGGTATTTACCCAAAGATGATTCAAAAGTAATATTTCAAATGTATACATGCATCTCAATGTTTATAGCAGCACTATCTATAATGGGCCACATTATGGAAACAGCCCCAATGTCCATCAGCTGATAAATGGAATATATATATATATATATATATATAATGAATAGAGATATGTGTGTATATATATATACATATACATTTATATATACACACACAAACACATATAATGGAATACTTCTTAGCCATAAAAAAGAACAAAATCTTGCCATTTTCAGTGACATAGAGCTAGAAAGTATTGTGCTAAGTGAAAGAAGTCAGAGAAAGATAAACACCATATGATTACACTCATATGTGGAATTTAATAAACAAAACAAACAAGAAAAGAGGAAAGAAGAGAGAGATGGAGAGAGAGAGAGATGAATCAAGAAACAGACTCTTAACTATAGAGAAGAGAAATGGTTAACAGAGGAAAGGGAGGTGGGTGGGATGGGTAACTAGGTGATGGAAATTAAGAGTCTACTTGTTTTGATGAGCAACAGGTACTGTATGGAAGTCTTGAATCACTATATTGTACACACCAAACCATTATTATTAACTGAACCAGTATAAATACAATTAAATAACTGAAATTTAAATAAAAACTTAAAAAAAAAACCTGTGCAAATTGATTAACAAACATTTTGTAACCCAGGGTATGAGTCAGCACATTCCACACTTGTACAGATGAAGAATGGACATATTACCCTTTTGTATTGTCATTGCTGATATTCTATCTTAGGCCTTCTGTCCTCAAACTGAGGCTATTATAATCTCTAACTAGAGCCATAACTCCAGACACTTTTTACACATTCCTCTCTGCTCCAGTATAACTGACTAGAGCTGCCAGATAAATACACATAAAATTCCTATTTTTTTAATCCACTGTTCAACACATTAATTTGCTTCCTACAGAGTAAAGTTCAAACTCCACTTTGGAACAGGATGCTCTTTACAACCAATCCCAATCTATTTTCCAATATCATTTCCCATTCTTCTCCAAACTGAATTATTCATTAATTATTCTTCAATGTGCCTTTGTTTAAACCACATATTTTTATTATGTTATCATTCCAATCTATATTCTCTTGCATTTTATTTACCAACTATCCAAATGCTACCCATCCTTAAAGCCACTGGAATGCAATACACCCAAATATACCCAAGCATATTGCCTGAAGGACAGAAGTCATCCTACACATGTTTGGTAAATGTAATTGAATGTGTACAAGTGTGGCAGAAGTGTAATAAAATGGAAGGAGCACATAACTTGCTTCCGGACAACCTGGGTTCTAATCCTTTCTTGAAATCATTTCAGTTTTCTGGGTCTTGACTTCTTCATCCATAAAATAAGAATAACATCTGTTAACTATAATAATTACCTTAAAAGGTTAACTATATTAACTTTTTGAGAATATCAGTAATATACAAAAATACTTCTGTGAGATTTGGCTTTTCTTGCACAAAATGAATGAACATATTGATAATTTATGATCTTTGTTTCACTGTATGAAATAAAGAATCAACTCACTTAGTGAAACAGATTTGCATTTTAGTTGGATATCAAGGCAACATGAAAGTTATTTGCATTTCCATATCTTCTCAAAGATTTGCCATTTTTGTACACTATTTCATCTTCTCATAAATCATTATTTCAAAATGTAATTATTAGTACTCACTATGTGATATAATTCATCATGTGAAGATTTAAAAAATGATAAGCTTTTGCCTATATCCCCAAGATGCTCACAATCTAAATGGTTTTCAAAGTTTAATATCTATCAGAATTACCTTAGAGACTTGTTAAAACACAGAATGCTAGGCGCCACCCATGGAATTTTTGATTCAGTAGATCTGGGATGAAGTATGAAAGTTTGCATTTCTAAGACGTTCCTAGGTGATGCTGAAACTGCTAGTCCAGGGACCACACTTTAAAAACTGCTCGCCTAGTAAGTAAAGACAAACATATCAACAGAAATAAAAGGCAAAATTAGTGGAATGATAGAGGATCTAAAGAGTTATAACATAATAGAAAAAAAGGAGTGATTAAATTTTTATGGGAAGTGTTTAAGATAACTTCACAGAAGAAGTAGCAGATAAGCAAGGAATGTTGGAAAAATCAGGAAAAGTTACTATAGGTATCAGAATTTGTCTTCTTCATTTATATTCCAAGTTGGTAAGTAAGGTTTCTGTAATGGATTAGACCAGAACATGAAAGGAATTTTACATCATGCTACAGAGTTTCAACTTTATCCTATGGATAAGTAGTGAATAAAGGTTTGTAATAAAAAAAAATTACAAGAAAAGATTTGTGCAGGTGTCTACACAGAGGATGGACTAGAGTGGGGGATGGAGGCAGAGATACTACATAGATTTGTGCAGTAGTCCAAGTAGAAAGATGATAGCTGTGCCAAGTCAGTGACAGTAGGCGTGGAATGAATTAGATGAATTCATCACCTATTTCCCTGTGCTTATATATGAAACCAATAAAATGTTTATTTTTTACATGGCCCACTGTTTCCTAGAACTAGATGGAGCAATTAAATTCAGCTTAAACCTGAACTTCAACCCCTGCTTATGTGTCAGTATACATAGTTGCTGCTGTTGGAAGATTTCATATAACATCTTTAATTGTGGGCATTTAGCAGACAACCTCTTATTATTAAGATATCACACTGCTGGAGATTTACCCAAGGGATACAGAAGTGCTGATGCATAGGTACACATGTACCCCAATGTTCATAGTGGCACTGTCAACAATAGCTAAATCATGGAAAGAGCCTAAATGTCCCTCAACTGATGAATGGATCAAGAAGATGTGGTTTACATATACAATGGAATACTACATGGCAATGAGAAACAATGACATCTGACAATTTGTAGCAAAGTGGATGGACCTCGAGGGTCTCATACGACATGAAATAAATCAGGCAGAGACGGACAGATACCATATGTTTTCACTCATAAGTCTAACAGGAGAAAACTAACAGAGGACCATGGGGAAGGGAAGGGGGGGGGAATAGTGAGAGGGAGGGAGGCAAATCATGAGTTTCTTGAATACTGAAAACAAACCAAGGGCTGAAGGGGAAGGGGGGAAGGGAGGTGATGGTTGTGGAGAAGGGCACTTGTGGGGAAAAGCACTGGGTGTTATATAGAAACCAATTTGACAATAAACTATATAAAAAAGATATTGCTGACTTTTACTGTCAATGTTCCCAGAAGACAAAGCTAATAATTACCAGCACCAGAAGCAGCTTGTGGTTTTATATTACATTGAGGTAAATTACACTAGAATTAGAGTGGATTACTTTTATCAAATGGGGAATAAGCTGTTAATTAACTCCCCGCTGTAGCAATCTTTCTTTGAGCCTGCAATTGTTATTAGGTCTAGATTAAACTGTTGAATTAATTTCCCACTGACTTACTATTTCAAGAGTTTTTAATTTACCTGGCAGCAGTTTTAATGGGAAATTTTATTAGTGAGCATAAATTGTTTTTGAGAAGGGTAAACAGTTTCTGATAATGTTCATTAAGTCATTTTGGTTGAGCAAAAATATAATTGCAGTTTTAATTAGTGCATGGTTGTTAAAGTATTAAGTTTGATATTACATTGTGGCTTTCTGAGAAAGCAATCACTCAGGTAATCCTAGCATTTATAACTGGTAACTAGTAGGAAAACTATGTCAGTGTGGCACTAACTTGGATTTTGTACCATATTTCAGGGAGGAAAATGGGAAATTATCTAAGTGTCCTTCCTTCAAATATCTTACAGTTTATTGGCTATTTCTGAATATCAGTCTACTGTGACAGGGATAGATGATGTAATACATGTGAAAAGTTAACCGAGAAAATTTAAAAATTAAGAGGTGCAGATTCCTTTAAGTTAAAACATGTGGAAATAAGAAAATTTATTTATATGATTAATATACTTCTTGATACTTGTTTTAGGTTATGATGGTGGCAATACTGTTTGTCTTATAACACAAACAATAATCACGCATTATGCTTGCATGGTGTGTTATGGGAGTGGATCAATGGATAATGAAATTATGTAAAACTTGGTACATAATAGTACATATTGAAAACTGAGGTCTAAAAAGAATAAAAAACTTTCCCTAGAACTTGGAGATAGTGAATGAAATAAGACAAAACATAGGGCTGTTTACATGACTACATATGTAGTTTAGTCCCACATTTATGTTCCATTGTTTTCCTAAATTGGTGTTGACTCTTTGTAATTAACAAACATTTTATCATATATGAAATTTTATATTCCAAGGAAGTTTGAAACCTTTTAACGTGATATTTTTAATATTAACTTTCAAATTGACATGACATTTTTCAATGATAAAATTGCTTGATTCATACACAACTGTTATTTTGTAGTCACTTTTAATAATTAGAACTTTCAATATGGCAATATTCATTTAAATGATCAAGACTATAAAAATAATACAGTATTCTGCCTTTAATATTTCTTTTTAAAATTTTTTATTTGAGCATATCTGACATACAATGTAACATTAGTTTCAGAAGTCCAACATAGTGATTTGACAACTCTATAAATCATGATATGCTCTCCCCAAGGTAGCTACCATCTGTCACCATACAATACTATTACAATATCATTGACTATATTCCCTATGTTGTACCTTTTATTCCTACGACATTCATTCCTTAACTAGAAGCTTGTATCTCCCATTTCCCTTCTCACATTTTGCCCATTCCCCTACACACTTCTTCTCTGGCAACCATCAGTTTGTTTTCTGTATTTGTAATCCTATTCTGCATTTTGTTTATTCTTCTCTTTTGTTTTTCAGATTCCATGTATGATATTTGTTTTTGATCCAAAAATAATTGTGATGATATTTCTAAATTGGTGCAGTAAACAGATATGAAACAATAAAATTTCCTTAAAATTAGATAAGTAGCTTTGTCTCTATAAAAACCACCTACTATTTTGCAGAAATGAGGAGTCTCTTCTGAGTATCCATATAATACATTATAAAATTCTATTTCAGGTAAAAGATAATTCTCCTACATGAGACAAACATGAAACAAATCTAGATTTTCGTTACTCTGTTCTTTGAGAAACACCAATTGATATAAAATCTTATACAACAAAATATAGTTATAATGTCTACATCCTCTGTATATGCCTTTCACATTACTATTGAGCCATTTATAATTTCTATTTTTGAATGCAAAGAGAAATAAGAATACAATCATATTTTTGTATTGAATTCTTTTTATTTACTTACTTTCCAATAAATATTTGATTCTGAATAAGGAAATATAAAATGAGAAAAATGTGTTAATGATCCAATACAGTTGTGACATCATCAAAAAGTCCTGTAGTCATTGGAAATAAATTTTAAAAATATTCTGGAAGGCCATATTCCATTTTTGTAAGTGCATATTAATGATCTTTTTTCAAACAAAAATGTTCCTAGGTTACCATTTAAACTTTGATTTAAACTTCTTCAGATTAGGTGAGGTAGGAGCCAAGATGGCAGAAAGGAAGGGAACTCTGTAAACTTCATCTGCTCCACCTATCGAACTGAGAAGGACATTACTCTCATCTGCAAGAGTGGAAGGAGAAAATACAGACTCCAGAAAGAAGACAACCTCAAAGATGCCTGAGTGAGTGAGTGCGAACTGGGGAGATTGGGAAACGGGCCAGCCCTAAAGGGGCAGAGGAGGCGGGATCCCCCAGCCCAACACAGGGAAAGCTCACTGAGGCCCTGAGAGACAAAGGGAAGAGAAAGAGAAACCAAACACGCTCATAATACTGTCTCTAGAGGAGAGATAAAAAACATTCAACTGCACTCAGAGAGAAAAACTCTCAGTCCATATATAACCACTGGGCAGTGTGAATCCCGAACCTGGGGGCACAAGGTAAAAAAACAGCCCCCACCTCTGCATGATCCCCACAGGGAGTTGGCAGCTGTGTGGTGACAGTGGCTGCAGCAGCGACCACGGCCACGGGGGTGCTCACTTCAGCATCGGCTGCAGGAGCTGAAGTGGGCACCTCATTTCCACAGCTCATCTTGCCTCTGGCATTGGCTGCACGAATCCCCCATCCCCGGTGCCATAAGAAAAAAAAATAGCACCCACCCCTTCATCGTCCCAGCAGGGAGTAGGCAGGGGCATCGGTGTCAGGGTACTTCCATGGCAATTGTGGGAGAGCACACCTCATTTCCTGCAACACCCAATGCCTCAGGCAGCGGCAGTGTGAATCCCAGCTGGTGTCAAGAAAAACTGTTCCCTCCCCTGCGAGATCCAGGCTAAGAAGCCAGCACCAAAGCAAGTACATCTCATCTGTGGTAGCGAAAATTGCATGGACTAGGATTTTGATGCGAGGTGGGCCTGGAAAATCTACCTTGGCTCAGCTGCCTCACAAGAAGTTCAGACTCATAAGTGGCCTGCAGCACTTAGTTCCAGGGGAGCTAGGGGCACCACTATTCTTCACTCTACAGCCACCAATACTGGGCCTCCAAGAGCAGCCCCTGAGACCAACATACACCAAACCACGCCTATCCTCCAGGGGAAGCTGCTTGGTTTTTTTTTTTTTGTACTTATTTCTTATCATTATTCCCCTTTTTACTTTTTAAATTTTTAAAAAAATTTTTACTCTTTAATTTCTTTTTTTTTCCTTTCTCCCTCTTTTTTTTTCTCATACCATACAGATAAATCCTCCCTTATCTCATCCTTATCTCTTCCCTTGACTGGTTATACACTTTTAGACTGTCCATTGTGCTTGCTCTCCCTACCCCCCCCCTTAATTTTTTCTTCTCTTTTATTCTACTCTTTCCTCTACCTTTTCAATTCTTCCCTGCACATTTTAATTTGTTTCTCTGTTTGATATGTCTGTGCCTTTGTGTGCTTCTGTTCCCTGTGTGTTTGCCTGTTTTCCTTTTCAGGGCTACCACAAGAAACACCCAAAGTACACATGAGGCCGAGTCCCAAATACCGCTGAGTAGGAAATTAAATAATCAAAGGCAGAACAAGAGAAACTGAGAGACAGAATTAAAAGAACATTTCCCAAAATGACAAGTCCTAGACAGTCAATAAGCCTCCTTTAACAGAGCAATACTAACAGGTGAACAGTGCACAATGAGCTTTTAAAAACTAATAAGAGACAGAAAAATAGACAAAATGAAAAAACAAAAAAATTCTCCCCTGAAGAAATTCCAGGGAGAAATCACAGCCACAGAACTGCTCAAAACAGATCTAAACAACATAATTGAACAAGAATTTAAAACACTTGTCAGAAAATTAATTGCTGGGCTTGAAAAGAGCAACTGAGAAGCTACTGCTACAATGATAAGGGAGTTTAAAAAGATGTATGACTAGTTAAAAAAGGCTATAAAAGAGGTGAATAATAAAATGGAGTCAGCCACCTCAAGGACTGAAGAGGCAGAAAAAAGAATAGGTGAATTAGAAGACACAGTGATAGCAAAAGAGGAAGCTGGAAAAAAATAGAGAGAAATTGATCCATGAGCAGAAAAGGAGAATTCGAGACCTAGTTGATGCAATCAAATGGAACAACATCCATATCATAGGAATACCTGAAGAGGAAGAAAGAGAGAGAGGTCCTGAAGAGATACTAGACCAAATTATAACTAGGAATTTCCCAAGTCTGGGGAAAGAAATAGACATTCAAATTCAAGACCCCAAAGAACCCCTGTAAGACTTAATTTTAATCAACCTTCAGCACGACATATCATACTGAAACTCGCAAAATAGAAATATAAAGAAAGAATTCTGAAAGGACCTAGGAATAAAAGGGTCCTAACATACAAAGGTAAACATACCAGAGTGGTTGCAGACCTAGGTAATGAAACTTGGCATGCCAAGAAGGAAGGACAGGAAGACTTCAATGTGATGAACAGAAAAAAACATGCAGACAAGAATCCTTAATCGAGCAAGACTGTCACTCCAAATAGAAGCAGAGATAAAGGTGTTGCAAATGAACAAAAATTGAGAGAATTCATGACCACCAAACCAGCCCAACAAGATATCCTAAGAGGGACATTATGAGGGAAATGTTGCAAAGAATAAAGAGTGTCAGAGACACCAATATAAACATGAATTCTACGGAGAACATAATGAATCTAAACCCAGATTTAAAAAAAATAACACTGAATGTAAATGGACTTAATGCTCCAACCAAACGACACAGGGTAGTAGAATGGATTAAAAAAAAAACCCAAAATCCATCTATTTTCTGTCTAAAAGAGTCTCATTTCAGACCTAAAGATACCTTCAGGTTGAAAGGAAAGGGATGGAGAAATATCTATCATGCAACTGGAAGCCAAAAGAAAGGCGGAGTAGCCATACTGACATCAGACAAACTGGATTTTAAAGTAAAAATAGTCACAAAAGAAGAAGAAGGACATGATATAATAATTACAGGGTGTCTCCATCAGGAAGAGCTAACAACTATAAACATCTATGAGCCAAATTCAGAAGGGCCCAAATACATAAAACAAGTAGTTAGAGCCAGAAACAATCTTATTGATAAGAATGTGCTAATTGCAGGGGACTTTAATACTCGACTGACAACAATGGATAGATCAACCAGACAGAAAATCACTGAAGAAACAATGGATCTGAATGAGACATTGAAACAGATGGAATTGATAGATATATTTAGAACTCTGCATCCTGATATTAGGAAATTCACCTTCTTCTCCAGTGCACATGGCACATTCTCCATGATAGATCACATACTGGGCATAAGGTAGCCCTCCATAAATATAAATGAATAGAGATCATACCATGCACACTTTCAGATCACAATGCTATGAAACTTGAAATGAACCACAGGAGAAAGTCTGGAAAACCTCCAAACATGTGGAGGTTAAAAACCACCCTACTCAAGAATGATTGGGATACTCAGGCAATTAGAGAAGAAATTAAAAAATATATGAAAGCAAAAGAAAATGAAAATACAACAATCCAAACTCTCTGGGATGCAGGAAAGACACCAAAGAGGAAAGTATATTGCAATTCAGGGCAATATCAACAAATTAGAAAACACTGAAATTCAAAATCTAACAGAGCACCTAATGGAACTAGAAGGGGAGCAGCAAGAGCACCCCAAACCAGCAGAATAGAAGAAATAATAAAGATCAAGACAGAAATAAACAATATAGAATCCAAAAAAACAGTCGAGAATATCAATGAAACCAATGGACTGCTCTTTGAAAAAAAATAAACAAAATTGTGATACCTCTATCCAGGCTCCTTAGAAAGAAAAGAGAGAGCACCCAGATAGACAAAATCATAAATGAAAATGGATCCTATACAACCAATTCCTTAGAAATACAAGCAATCATTAGAGAATACTATGAAAAACTCTATGCCAACAATCTGGACAACCTAGAAGAAATGGACAAATTCCTAAATGCACATGCACTACCAAAATAAAGACAGAAAGAGATAGAAAGCATGAATAGACCTATAACCAGTGAAGAAATCATATCCGTTATCAAAAAACTCCCAATGAATAAGAGGCCAGGACCAGATGGCTTCCCAGGGGAATTCTACCACACATTTAAAGCAGAGCTAATACCCATCCTTCTCAAACTTTTCCACAAAATAGAAATAGAAGGAAAACTTCCAAACTCAGTCTATGAAGCCAGCATCACCTTGATACCCAAACCATACAGAGACCCAGCAAAAATAGAAAACTACAGACCAGTATCCTTAATGAATACATATGAAAAAATACTCAACCAGATACTGGGAAATCGAATTCAACAGCGTATAAAAAATTATCCATCATGATCAAATGGGATTCATTCCTGGGTTATGGGAGTGGGGAGTCCAATATTTGCACACCTATCCATGTGATACATCACATTAACAAAAGAAAAGATAAAAACCATATGATCCTGTCAATAGATGCTGCAAAAGCATTTGACAAAATACAGTACCCTTTCTTAATAAAAACCCTTGAGAAAGTCAGAATAGAAGGAATATACCTAAACATTTTAAAAGCAGTTTATGAGAAGCCCACAGCTAATAACTTCCTCAATGGGGAAAAGCTGAGAGCTTTCCCCTGAGATGAGGAACATGACAGGGGTGTCCACTCTCCCCACTGTTGTTTAACATAGTGCTGGAAATCTCAGCATCAACAATCAGACAATAAAAGGAAATAAAAGGCATCAGAAGTGGCAAAGAAGAAGTCAAACTTTCACATTTTGCAGATGACATGATACTCTACATGGAAATCCCAGCAGACTCCACCAGAAGCCTTCTAGAACTGATCAATGAATTCAGTAAAGCTGCAGGGTACAAAATGAATGTACAGAAATCGGTTGCATTCTTATACACCAATAATGAAGCAGCGGAAAGAGAAATCAAGAAACTGATCCCATTCACGTTTGCACGAAAAACTATCAAATACCTAGGAGTAAACCTAACTAAGGATGTAAAAGACCTATATGATGAAAACTCTAGAAAACGTAAGAAGGAAATTGAAGAAGACACCAAGAAGTGGAAGAACATTCCATGCTCATAGATCAGAAGAATGAACATTGTGAAAATGTAATTACTACCCAAAGCAATCTGCACATTCAATACAATCCCCATCAAAATTGCGCCAGCATCCTTCTCAAAGGTAGAGCAAGCTATCCTCAAATTCATACGGAACCACAAAAGGCCCCAAATAGCCAAAGTAATATTGAAGAAGAAAACAAAATGGGAGGCATCACAATCCCAGACTTTAGCCTTTACTACAAAGCTGTCATCATCAAGACAGTATGGTATTGGCACAAAAAACAGACACATAGACCATTGGAATAGAATAGAGAACCCAGAACTGGGCCCACAAATGTATGGCCAATTTATTTTTGATAAAGCAGGAAAGAGTATCCGATGGAAAAAAGACTGCCTCTTTAACAGATGGTACTGGGAGAACTGGACAGCAGCATGCAGAAGAATGATACTAGACCACTTTTTTACACCATTAACAAAAATAAAATCACAATGACTTAAGGATCTGAATGTGAGAGAGTAATACATCAAAACTCTAGAGGAGAAAGTAGGAAACAGCCTCTTTGACCTCAACCGCAGGAATTTCCTACTGGGCACATCCACAAAGGCAAGGGAAATGAAAGCAAAAATGAACAATTGGGACCTCATCAAGATAAGAAGCTTCTGCACTGCAAAGGAAACAACCAAGGAAACTAATAGGCAAGTGACGGAATGGGAAAAGACAGTTGCTATTGACATATCAGATAAAGGGCTAGTGTCCAAAATCTACAAGGAACTCATCAAACTCCACACCCAAAAAATGAATAACCCAGTGAAGAAATGGGCAGAAGACATAAAGAGACACTTCTCCAAAGAGGACAGCGAGTTGGCCTACAGGCACATGAAATGATGCTCACCATTACTCATCATCAGGAAAATACAAATCAAAACCACACTGATCCACCACCTCGTGCCAGTCAGAGTGGCTAAAATGAATAAATCAAGAGACTATAGATTCTGACGGGGGTGTGGACAGACGGGCACCCTCCTATGCTGTTGATGGGAATGTAAACTGGTGCAGCTGCTCTGGAAAACGGTGTGGAGGTTCCTCACAGAATTATCAGTAGAAATCTCCTATGACTCAGTAATAGCACTGCTAGGGATTTACCCAAGGGTACAGAAGTGTTGATGCATAGGGGCATATGTACCCCAATGTTCAAAGTAGCACTGTCAACAATAGCCAAATCATGGAAAGAGCCTAAATGTCCATCACCTGATGAACAGATCAATACACACACATATACACAATGGAGTATTATATGGCAATGAGAAAAAATGAAATCTGGCCATTTGTAGCTACGTGGATGGACCTTGAGGGTGTCATTCTAAGCGAAATAAGTCTGGCAGAGAAGGACAGATACCATATGTTTGCACTCATAGGTCTAACAAGAGAATAGGAGAAACCTAATGGAGGACCAGGGGAAGGGGAAGAGGGATAGAGAGTTGGGAGAGAGAGGGACGCAATATCTGAGTGGCTATTGAATACTGAAAACGAACGGAGGGTTGAGGGGGAAGGGGGATGGTGAAAAGGGGTGGTGGTAATGGAGGAGGTCACTTGGGGTGAAGAGCCATGGGTGTTGTATGGAAACCAACTTGACAATAAACAATTTATTTTAAAAAATTAAATTAAAAAATAAAAATAAAATAGATATACTATCTATATAAGAAGAAAAGGAAGAGCTGTTCACTTCTGCAGCCTTCCTAATGCTTTTATAAAAGCAATGCACCATTCATAAGAACCACAATATTAGGAAAGAACACAAAATTTTTTCAGCAATTTGAGATTGTGTCATCTATTCACAGTGAAACAGAAAATCCAACAGACACTGTTACAGATAAATTGAAAGAGATAAGAAACAATAACCAAAACGAACCTTATAGGCAAAAGAAATGACCCTTCTTGAAAACTCAACCTTCCAGACAGGCAACAACATAATCATTAGAACTACTACTTGATTGGGGTGCCTGGGTGGCTCAGTCGGTTAAGCCTCCGACTTCGGCTCAGGTCAGATCTCACATTCGTGGGTTCGAGCCCCGGGTCAGGCTCTGTGCTGATGGCTAGCTCAGAGCCTGGAGCCTGCTTTCAGTTCTGTGTCTCCTTCTCTCTCTGACCCTCCCCCTCTCATGCTCTGTCTCTCCTGTATCAAAAATTAATAAAACATTTAAAAAATTTAAAAAAATAACTACTACTTGATTATCCCCATGAATAGAAAATAAGGAATGTATGTGTTAGTGGGGTGTGGCGTTGCCTTCTGATTATGAAATCATTTCCATAGCATTTTCAAAATATTGTTTCAACGTCCATTAATATCTCTCACTTAATATTATTCTCCTAGTGACCTATAGACAGAGACAATCATACCCATTTGACAATTGAAGAAGTGAGGCACAATGAAGTAAAGAAATTTGTCCTAGTTTCAAAATTTGGCTGTAAGCACAGTAGGAACTCAAAACACCCTATGCTATTTCTGCTATTCCAAGATTCCATAGTGACTAGCAGATACCATATCTGGGACTTAGAACTTGAAAATGGTAATATAGTAAAGAACATGGTCTTAGAAAAGCCATAAAAACTTGGCATTGATTCACTAGGTGTGTGACTTTTATTTATTTTTTACTGTTTTATTTTTATTTTTGAGAGAGAGAGAAAGAGAAAGAGAGCGAGAGCGAGCAGGGGAGGGTCAGAGAGAAAGGAAGACATAGAATCCGAAGACAGGCGCCAGGCTCTGAGCTAGCTGTCAGCATGGAGCCCGACACGGGGCTTGAATCTACAAACCATGAGATCATGACCTGAGTGGAAGTCGGACTCCTTACCGACTGAGCCACCCAGGTGCCCCGAACTGTGAGTTTTTAAATCTTTGTTCACTCATCTATAAAAGAAAGATAATGAATGCCAACCTCCTAAAGTTCTTGTGCAAGTTAAATAACATAATGGATGTTAAGCGCTCAGCACAGTTCCAGCACATAGTCAGCACTGTTTCTCTTATTGTTATATGACTGCTATTTACTGAATATTTGTGTCCACCTCAATTCATTGCTACCCGAATGTGGTGGTATTTTGAGGTGAAACTTTCTTTTGGAAATTAAATCATTAAGGTGAAGCCCATGATGGGATTAATGTCCCTGTAATAAGAGGAAAATATTCCTCTCTCTCTCTCTCTCTCTCTCTCTCTCTCTCTCTCTCTCTCTCTCTCTCTCTCCCTCCTGACTCTCATCTCCCTTGTCCATTTTAGGATTCATTGAGAAGGTAGCTTTGTACAAGTCAGGAAGAGAACCCTCACCAGAAATTTGATTTGCTGACACCTTGATCTGGGACTTTCCAGCATCTAACATTATAAGAAGCAAATGCTTGCTTTTTAAGCCACCCAGTCTATAGTATTTTTTACATTAGCTTACAATAACTAAAAAAAAAAACCCTAACCAAAGATCTGTATGATGTAAACTATAGAAAATTTATGAAGGAATTTGAATAAGATACAAAGAAATGGAAAGACATTCCATGCTCACAGATCAGAAGAATAAACATGGTTAAAACGTTATTACTACCTAAAGCAATCTATGCATTCAATCCAATCCCAATCAAAGTTGCACCAGCATCCTTCTCAAAGCTATAACAATCCATCCTAAAATTTGTATGGACCCACAAAAGACCCTGAATAGCCAAAGTAATATTGAAGAAGAAAACCAAAACGGGAGGCATGACAATCCCAGACTTTAGCCTCTACTATAAAGCTGTAATTATGCAGACAGTATAGCATTGGCACAAAAACACACATAGACCAGTGGAATAGAATAGGGAACCAAGAATTGGACCCACAAACGTATGGCCAACTAATCTTTGACAATGCAGAAAAAAGTATCTAATGGAAAAAAGACAGCCTCTTAAACAGATGGTGCTGAGAGAACTAGACAGCAACATGCAAAAGAATGAAACTAGACCACTTTCTTACACCATAGACAAAAATAAACTCAACAAAAGGAAATAAAAGGCATCAGAATTGGCAAAGAAGAAGTCAGTCTTTCACTTTTCGCAGATGACATGATATTCTACATGGAAAACCAAATTGACTCCACCAGAAGCCTTCTAGAACTGATTAATAAATTCAGTAAAGTTGCAGGGTACAAAATGAATACAGAAATCAGTTGCATTCCTATACACCAAAAATGAAGCAGCCGCAAAAGAAATCAAGAAACTGATCCCATTCACCTTTGCACGAAAAACTATCAAATACCTAGGAGTAAACCTAACCAAGGATGTAAAAGACCTATATGATGAAAACTATAGAAAACTTATGAAAGAGATTGAAGAAGACACCAAGAAATGGAAAAACATTCCCTGTTCATGGATTGGAAGAATAAACATTGTGAAAATGTCATTAATACCCAAAGAAATCTACACATTCAATGCAATCAGCATCAAAATTGCACCAACATTCTTCTCAAAGCTAGAACAAACTATCCTCAAATTCGTATGGAACCACAAAAGACCCCGAATAGCCAAAGTTATATTGAAGAAGAAAACAAAATGGGAGACATCACAATCCCAGATTTTAACCTCTACGACAAAGCTGTCATCATCAAGACAGTATGGTATTGGCACAAAAACAGACACATAGACCAATGGAATAGAATAGAGAACCCAGAACTGGGCCCACAAATGTACGGCCAATTAATCAAAATGGATGAAGGACCTGATGTGAGACAGGAAACCATCAAAACCTTAGAGGTGAAAGCAGGAAACAGCCTCCTTGACCTCAGCCGCAGCAATTTCCTTTTCTACACATCCTCAAATGCAAGCGAATCAAGAGCAAAGTGAACTATTGCAACCTCATCAAGATAAATAGCTTTATGTTAGAAAGCATTGCTACCTTGGGAAAACCTCGATGCATAAAAACAGACAATGGACCAGGGTATACCTCACAATCCTTTAAAGAGTTCTGCCGCAAATTCGATATTAAACATGTTACAGGCATTCCTTATAATCCACAAGGCCAAGGCATTGTGGAAAGAACACACCGAACCCTCAAAACTATGCTTGAAAAAATAAAAAAGGGGGAGTTATACCCCAACTCACCTAGGAATTTAATTAGCCATATACTTTTTATAAAAAATTTTTTAACTCTAGATTCACAGGGACACTCTGCGGCTGATCGATTCTGGCATCCAAGTACCAAAGAAAACTTTGCATATGTTAAATGGAAGGATCCACATACTGGCACTTG
>NC_043717.1:62293579-62296284 GCF_006229205.1 Suricata suricatta | reverse complement strand
TCAAAACTATGCTTGAAAAAATAAAAAAGGGGGAGTTATACCCCAACTCACCTAGGAATTTAATTAGCCATATACTTTTTATAAAAAATTTTTTAACTCTAGATTCACAGGGACACTCTGCGGCTGATCGATTCTGGCATCCAAGTACCAAAGAAAACTTTGCATATGTTAAATGGAAGGATCCACATACTGGCACTTGGCAAGGTCCAGACCCCGTCTTGATTTGGGGGCGTGGATCAGTTTGCCTCTACGACTCAATTAATGAGGCCGCTAGGTGGCTGCCGGAAAGGCTGGTAAGACAAGTAAATCATAGCATACCAACACATGAAAATGAAAAAACAGATCACCCTGAAGTCCAGGGAGATTCTTCTCCTTGAGACCTGTTGCTGGCAGAAAGATTGGTGAAAACAATAGATAATAAAACTACCCCAGGGGGCAATTGCCTCCCTGAGAACGATCTGTCTTTTCTTCCCACAGATAAAAGATGATGATCCAGAAAAACCCGACGGTGCCACAGCTCCTGATTGTGACAATCCTATGGAAAACATTCAAAATCAAGACCCTGTCTGCTAATCCCACATCTCCTTTCGCCTGGCGCTTTTACATGACTGAAAATTGGACCAACTATGCTGAAACTCAGAGGTTTGGCGAAATTCTTGCCACCACCGACTGCCCAACCTCCGGGTGCTCCTCCCCCATTACGCTGAACTTCTCAGACTTTAAGGCAGTACCTAAAAAGGTGGTTCCAGCACTCTGTTTCCTGTTCGATCAGACCAATTATAATTGCAAAACTTATTGGCAACAAAAAAGTGTAGGCTGTCCTTATCACTATTGTAATATTAACTCCGCTATAAGTCTCAGAAGTTCTGATATCATTATTAATCAGTACAAAGGGAATACGTTTTTTAAGACACCCACGGGATTTACTTGGGTTGTCTGGGACCCAGAGGATCCGCGACGGACCTCTCCAGAGAAAGATGGCCCAGTAGCTATATCTACATTTGGAGATCCTATGTTCAGGTTCAGACTACTGTCCACGCAGAAATCCAACAAGCTGAAACCCATATACGATCACAGCTTTCCCCCCCCCGCCCAGCCCTTTTCTTGGCTATCCCTATTGCGAGAAGGTCTATCGATAATCAATGCCACCGGCCTTGGCAATATCTCAGCCTGTTTCCTATGCGCAGCACTGGGACGCCCTCCTTTAACAGCCGTCCCTCACCCCGCAGCCCTAAACGCCTCTACAGACCTGTTCCTTTCCCCTCCTCCCATTTCAGACGTGTCCTTATTTCCAAACCCACTTCAACAACAGTTCTCGTTTTGCTACTATAACGCCAGCACCAATCTATGTAATCAGACTGCCTCGCCTGAACGGCCACTAAAAGCCCCTGAAGGGTTCTTTTTCTGGTGCAATGGCACTCTTTCGAAAAACCTCTCTAACACCGTCGATCCAGAATTGTTATGCCTTCCCGTGACATTGGTGCCTCAGTTGACAATTCTTACCCCTGCTGAATATTTGGGGTGGAATATACCTTCACCCCGTAAGACAATATCAAAACGTGCCATCTTCCTCCCCTTGGTAGCCGGTATTTCTCTCGCCTCATCTTTGGTCGCCACTGGCCTGGCTGGCGGAGCTTTAGGGCACTCTCTCTATACTACCTCCAAACTTTCTCAACAGTTTGCCATGGCAATTGAGGCTTCTGCTGAGTCCCTGGCTTCCCTACAAAGACAGATAACCTCTCTTGCTCAAGTGACCTTACAGAATCGCCGTGCATTGGATCTCCTTACCGCTGAAAAGGGAGGAACCTGCCTGTTCCTCAAGGAAGAATGCTGCTTCTACGTCAATGAATCTGGCCTTGTGGAAACACGAGTCCAGCAACTGCACAAACTCAACGTTGAACTACAGAAACAAAAATTTTCTGCTGCCGCCGATGATTGGTGGAAATCTTCCATGCTCTCACTTTTGATGCCCCTTATAGGACCTTTAATTAGCCTTTTAGTAGTGATCGTTTTGGGACCCTTCATATTCAACAGGATCATAGGATTCATAAAACAACAGATTGACTCCCTGGCTTCAAAGCCTCTACAAATATACTATCACAGACTTGACTTGGTCAACAGAGGCTTGGCAAAACCTGAGGTGGAAAATACTCCTACGGGAACTGCATAGAGCTCAGAGATATGCACACCGGTGGGTGTTGGCACCAGACAAGGGGTGCAAGGCAAAGCACTGCAGGGGGAGACCCGTTGGTCCACCTCTGAGTCCCCTGAGAGGCACACCTGAATTGCATAGAGGTTGGTGTCTTACCTAAAACTGCAGCCCTGCCTCTCTTCCCAAAAAAGGCACCAAGGGCTTATAACTAAACCACGGAGGATTCAGGTCACTACCTCCCCCCTCTGGTTAAGGCCACTTGCCCTAGAGGCGAGAACTCAAAACGGTCTCCTCTTACCTTGCCAATTGCCTCATTTGAAACTAAATAAAAAGGGAGGAAATGCCGGGAGCCAAGGAGGGGGTTGGGGAGCTCTGGTGGAAAAGTTAACACGGTATTGCTAGCTCTGGTGGAGTTTTGTAGCTGGATGGGCAGAGGCTAGTTGCGGCATGCATCTGGCACTAGACTCCTAGTTGCAGAGCACGCCTGGCGCCAGGGATATATATAGTATGTCCTGTCGGGAGCTGCTGGAGAAGAGATGTGCCTTGCACCAGA
>NC_043717.1:62270417-62293479 GCF_006229205.1 Suricata suricatta | reverse complement strand
TCTGCCTTTAAAAGATGTGTGTGTTCTCTCAATAAACGGACTTGATCAGCAACTGCAGACTTGTCCCCTTGTCTCTCCTTGTTCCACTCACCCCTCCCCCACAGGAACCGTTCGTTGTGGGTCGCAGGCCGACTCAGTTCACTTCTATAAATCATACATCCTTCACTAAAATAACACCAGAAAATATTTGACTTGAAACTTCAGTTTTACTTTCATAGTGTAATAGAATACAATACATTTCTCACAATTTACGGACAATGCTTTTACCATGTATTAACTATTTATCTAACTAATTTAATTAAGCTTTTACTTCAAGTGACAATTCCACAATCAGGTGTTATAAATATAATATGAGTGTTTCCAGGGAGACGATATTAGATCTTTTTTAAAAATATTACCTTTTTTATTTTTGAAAGTTTTTATTTTGTTCAGGTTAGTTAACATATAAGTTCATATTGGTTTCAAGAGCAGAATTTAGTGATTTATCACTTACATATAATACCCATCACTCTTCACAATGAGCACCCTCTTTTAATACTCAACACTTATTTAAGCACATCTCCCACCCAACTTGCTTCCACCACCCCTCACTTTGTTTCCTCTGGTTAAGCATCTCTTGGTTAATATATAGTGTAATATTAGTTTCATTAGTCGAATTTACTGATTACTCACTGACATGTACTCAGTACTCACTACAAGCTCCCTCCTTAATCTATTATCCATTTAGCTCATCCCTTTCCCACTTCCCTTTTAGCACCCTTGTTTGTTCTCTATAGTTAAGAGTCTCTCATGGTTGACTCTTCTCATTTTATATCCTTTCCCTATGTTCTTCTATTTTGTTACTTGAATTCCACATGAGTGAAATAATATGGTATTTCTTTTTCTCTGACTCACTTGTTTCCCTTAGCAAAATACACTCTATCTCCATCCATGTCATTGCAAGTGGCAACACCTCCTTATTCTTTATGGCTGAGTAATATTCCATTGTGTATATATACCACATTTTCCCTTATGAACTCATCAGTCAATGGACATTTAGGCTCCCTCCATAACTTTGCTATTGAAGACCATGCTGCTGTAAATATCACTGTGCATGTGTCCCTCTGAATCAGAATTTTTGTATCCTGTGAATAAATACCTAGTTGTACAATTGCTGCATGGGAGAATACTTCTATTTTTAACTTTTTAAGGAACCTACACACTGTTCTCCAGAGTGATTGCACCAGTTTGCATTCCCACCAACAGTGAAAAAATATTCCCCTTTCTCCATATCCATGCCAACACCTATTCTTTCCTTTGTTGATGATATTAGCTACTCTGACAGGTGTGAAGTGATATCTCATTGTAATTTTGATTTGTATGTCCCTGATGATGAGTGATGTTGAGCATTTTTTCATGTGTCTGTCAGCCATCTGTATATATTCTTTAGAAAACTTTTCATTCATGCCTTCTGTCCATTTCTTCACTGGATTATTTGCTTTTGGGTGTTAAGTTTGATAAGTTCATAATAGATTTGTATACTACTCTTTATCAGATGTATCATTTGGAAATATCTTCTACCATTCCATAGTTTTCCTTTTACTTTTGTTGATTGTTTTCTTCACTCTTGATGAAGTTCCAATAGTTCATTTTTGCTTTTGTTTCCCTCACCTCCAGAGACATGTCTACTAAGAAATTGCTATTATTGATGTCAAAAAGGTTGCCGCCTATGTTCTCCTGTAGGATTTTGATGGTTTCCTGTCTCACATTTAGGTCTTTCATCCATTTTTAATTTATTTTTGTATGTGGCATAAGAAAGTGGTTCAGTTTCATTATACATGTTGCTGTCCAAGTTCCCGAACACAATTTGTTGAAGAGACTGTCTTTTTTGTTGGATATTCTTTGCTTTGTCAAACATTAGTAGAGCATATATCTGTGGGTCCATTTCTGGGTTTTCTCTTCTGTTCCATTGATCTATGTGCTTATTTTTGTGCCGGTACCATACTTTCTAGATCAATGCAGCTTTGTAATATAGCTTGATGTCAGGAATTTTGATGCCTCCAACTTCGCTTTTTCTTTTTCAAGATTGCTTTCGTTATTCAAGGTATTTTGTGGTTCCATACAAAATTTAGGATAGTTTGTTCTAGCTCTGAGAAAAATGCTGGTGGAATTTTGATAGGGATTGAACTAAAGGTGTAGATAACTTTGGGTGGTATAGACATTTTAACAATAGTTTTTCCTCCAATCAATGAGCATGTAAAGTTTTTCCATTTCTTTGTATTTTCTTCAATTTCTTTCATCAGTGTTCTAGAATTTGCTGACTTCATATATTTTACCTCTTTGGTTAGGTTAACCCTAGGTATCTTGTGGGTTTTGGTGCATGTAAATGGAATTGATTCTTTAATTTCTATTCTGCTGCTTCATTATTGGTGTATAGAAATGCAAGCAATTTTTTCAGGTTAACTTTGTATCCTGTGACATTGCTGAATTTGTGTATCAATTCTAGAATTTTTTTTTTCATGGAGTTGTTTGTGTTTATATAGAGAGCAACATGTCATCTGCAAATAGTGAAAGTTGGACTTCTTCCTTGCTTATTTGAATGCCTTTTATGTATTTTTCTTGTCTGATTGCTGAAGCTAGCACTTCCATTACTATGTTAAAATGCACTGGTGAGACTGCATCCCTGTCTTGTTCCTGATGTTAGAAAAAAATCCCAGTGAGGGTTATATTAGCTGTGGGTCTTCAATATATGGCCTTTATTATTTTAAGGTATATTCCCTCTATCTATACCTAGTTGAGAATTTTTATCAAGAATGGATACTCTAGTAGGTCAATGGTTTTTTTTCTGCATTGAGATTATCTTATGGCTCTTATCCTTTCTTTTCTTAATGTGGTGCATCACATTGACTGACCTGTGAATATTAAACCACATTTCCAGCTCAGGAAGAAATCCCACGTGATTGTGGGGAATAATTCATTTAATGTACTGTTGGATTTGATTTACTAGTATCTTATTGAAATTTATGCATCCATCTTAATCAGGGATATTGGTCTTTAGTTCTCCTTTTTTGTGGAATCAAGGTAATATTGGCCTTGTAGAATGAGTTTGGAAGGTTTCCAAATATTTATAATTTCCATTCTTGTGCTGTATTTTAGCTTTATATACTGTTCCTTTTTCTAGCTCACTTAGGTGTAAGGTTGTGCGTTTGAGACTTTACTTACATCTTGATGTAGCCCTCTATTTCTATATATTTCCTTTTTATGACCACTTTTGCTGCATCCCAAAGGTTTTGGACTGTTGTGCTTTCATTTTCATTTCCTGCCATATATTTTTTTAAATTTCGTTAATTTTCTGGTTAATTCATTCATTCTTTAATAAGATGCTCTTTAACCTCTGTGAATTTGTGAACTTCCCAATTTTTTCTTATGCTAGATTTTAAGTTTAATAGTGTTGTGGTCAGAAAATATACATGGTATGACTTAGCCTTTTTGTAATTGTTAAGGCCTGATTTGTGACACAGCATATTGATCTATTCTGGAGAATGTTCCATGTGCACTACAAAATAATGTGTCTTCCTCTCTATGATGAAATGTTCTGAATTTATTTGAGAAGTCCATCTGATCCAGTGTGTCCTTCAAAGTCATTGTTCTCTTGTTGCTTATGTGCTTAGATGATCTGTACATTTTCTAAGTGAGGTGTTTAAGTCCTATACAATTATTGTATTATTTTATTTTTTATAATAGTTTATTGTCAAATTGGTTTCCATATAACATGCAGTGCTTCTCCCCACAAATGCTCCCCTTCCATGACCATCACTCCCTTCGCCCCTCCCCCTCCACCTTCAGCCCTCAGTTCCGTTTCAGTATTCAATAGTCTCTCATGATTTGTGTCCCTCTCTCTCCCCAACTCTCTTTCCCCCTTCCCCTCCTTATGGCCCTCTGTTAGGTTTCTCCTGTTAGACATATGAGTGCAAACATATGGTATCTGTCCTTCTCTGCCTGACTCATTTCACTGAGCATGACACCCTCAAGGTCCATCCATGTTGCTACAAATGACCAGATTTCATTATTTCTCACTGCCATGTAATACTCTATTGTGTATATATACCACATCTTCTTTATCCATTAATCAGGTGATGGACATTTAGGCTCTTTCCTTAATTTGGCTATTGTTGAACGTGCCACTATGAACATTGGGATGCATGTGCTCCTATGCATCAGCATTTCTGTATCCTTTGGGTAAATCCTAGAAGTCGTATTGCTAGGTCATAGGGGGGTTCTACTGATAGATTTTGAGGAACCTCCATACTGTTATACAGAGCGGCTGCACCCGTTTACATTACCACCAACAGTGTAGGAGGGTGCTTGTTTCTCTACATCCTTGCCAGCATCTATAGTCTCTTGATTTGTTCATTGTAGCCCCTCTGACCAGTGTGAGGTGGTATCTCAGTGTGGTTTTGATTTGTTTTTCCCTGATGATGAGTGACACTGAGCATCATTTCACGTGTTTGTTGGCCATCTGGATGTCCTCTTGGGAGAAGTGTCTGTTCAGATCCTCTGCCCATTTCTTCACTAGATTATTTGTTTTTCGGGAATGGAGATTAGTGAGTTCCTTGTATATTTTGGATATTAGCCTTTTATCTGATATGCCATCTGCCACTATCTTTTCCCATTCTGTCAGTTGCCTATTAGTATTTTTTTATTGTTTCTTTTCCAGTGCAGAAGCTTTTTATCTTGATCAGGTCCCAATGGTTCATTTTTGTTCTTGATTTCCTTGCTTTTGGGGAGGTGTTGAGAAGGAAACTGCTGCGCTTGAGGTCAAACAGCCTGCTTCCTGTTTTGTCCTTTAGGGTTTTTATGTTTTCCTGTCTCACATTCAGGTCCTTTATCCATTTCGAGTTTATTTTTGTGAATGGTGTAAGAAAGTGGTCTAATTTCATTCTTCTACATGTTGCTATCCAGCTCTCCCAACACCACCTGTTGAAGAGGCTATCTTTTTTCCATTGGATACTCTTTCCTGTTATGTCAAAGATTAATTGGCCATATACTTGTGGGTCCAGTTCTGGGTTCTTTATTGTATTCCATTGGTCCACGTGTCTCTTTTTGTGCCAATGCCATACTGTCTTGATGATTACAGCTTTGTAGTAGAGGTTAAAGTCTGGGATTGTGATACCTCCCCTTTTGGTTCTTTTCTTCAATAGTACTTTGGCTATTTGGGGTTTTTTTTTTTGGTTCCATGGGAACTTTAAGATAGTTTGTTCTACCTTTGAGAAAATTGCTGGTGCAACTTTGAAGGGGATTGCATTGAATGTGTGAATTGCTTTGGGTAATAAAGACATTTTCACAATATTTATTCCTCTGATCCATTAGCACAGAATGTTTTTCCATTTCTTTGTGTCTTCTTCAATTTCTTTCATAAGTTCTCTATAGTTTTCAGCATACAGGTCTTTTATATCTTTGGTTAGATTTATTCCTAGGTATTTTATGGTTTTTTGTGCAATTGTAAATGGGATCATTTTTTTTTTATTTCTCTTTCTGTTGCTTCATTTTTGGTGTATAAGAATGCTACTGATATCTGTACGTTGATTTTTTACCCTTCAACTTTACTGAATTCATTGATCAATTCTAGAAGGCTTCTGGTGGAGTCTGCCGGGTTTTCCATGGAGAGTATCATGTCATCTGCGAAAAGTGAAAGTTTGACTTCTTTTTTGCCAATTCTGATGCCTTTTATTTCCTTTTGTTTTATGATTGCTGATGCTAGGACTTCAACACTATGTTAAACAACAGTGGTGAGAGTGGACATCCCTGTCCTGTCCCTGATTTCAGGGGGAAGCTCTCGGTTTTTCCCCATTGAGGATAACATTAGCTGTGGGCTTTTCATAAATGGCTTTTATGATGTTTAAGTAAGTTCCTTCTATTCCGACTATCTCGAGAGTTTTTATTAAGAAGGGATGTCGTATTTTGTCAAATGCTTTTTTCTGCATCTATAGACAGAATCATATGATTTTTTTCTTTTCTTTTGTTAATGTGATGTATCACATTGATGGATTTGTGAATATGGAACCAGCCTTATAATCGAAGAATGAATCCCACAAGATCATAATGGATAATTCTTTTTATATGCTGTTGAATTCGATTTGCTAGTATCTTGTTGAGTATTTTTGCATCTGTATTCATTAAGGATATTGACCTGTAGTTCTCTGTTTTTTGTCGGGTCTCTGTCTGGCTTAGGAATCAAAGTGATATGTGCTTTGTAGAATGAGTCTGGAAGTCTTCTTTTCCTTTCTATTTTTTGGTAATATCTTGAGAAGGATTGGTGTTAACTCTGTTTTAAATGTCTGGTAGAATTTCCCTGGGAATCCATCCAGCCCTGGGCTTTTTATCTTTCGAATCCTTAACTGATTCAATTTCTTCACTGGTTATGGGTTGTTCTGATTTTCTATGTCTTCCCATTTAAATTTTGGTAGTGGATGTTCATTTAGGAATTTGTCCATTTCTTCTCGATTGTCCAGTTTTTTGGCATATAATTTTTCATAGTAATCTCTGATGATTGCTTGTATTTCCGAGGTATCTGTTGTAATAGATCCATTTTCCTTCATGATTTTGTCTATTTGAGTGTTCTCTCTTTTCTTTCTGAGGAGCCTAGCTAGAGGTTTATCAATTTTGTTTACTTTTTAAAAAAACCAACTCTTGGATTCATTGATTTGTTCAGTTGTTTTTGTGGATTCTATCTTGTTTAATTCTTCCCTGATCTTTATTATTTCTCTTCTTCTCCTGGGCTTGGGGTGTTCTTGCTGCTTCCTTTCTAGTTTCCTTAGGTGCTCTGTTAGGTTTTGAGTTTGTGCTTTCTCTGATTTGTTGAAATAGGCCTGGATTGCAATGAACTTTCCTCTTAAGACTGCCTTTGCTGCATCTCAGAGTGTTTGGATTGCTGTATTTTCATTTTCATTTGTTTCCATATATATTTTTTTAAATTTCCTCCTTAATTACCTGGTTCATCCAGTCATTCTTCAGTAGGGTAGATGTTAACCTACATATTTTTGGAGGTTTTCCAGACTTCTTCCTGTGGTTTATTTCAAGTTTCATAGCATTGTGATGTGAAAGTGTGCATGGTATGATCTCAATTCTTTTTTATTTATGGAGAGCTGTTTTATGTCCCAGTTGTGATAAATCTTGGGCAATGTGCCATGCGCACTTGAGAAGACAGTGAATCCCCTAACTTCAGGATGCAGAGTTCTAAATATATCTATTAATTCCATCTGTTCCTGTGTGCCATTCAGGTCCATTTTTTCTTTAATGATTTTTTGTCTGGTTGACCTATCCATTGTTGTAAGTGGGGTATTAAAGTCCCTGCAATTAGCACCTTCTTATCAGTAAGATTGCTTCTGTTTGTGATTAGTTGTTTTATGTATTTGGGAGCTCCGAATTCAGCGCATAGATGTTTATAATTGTTAGCTCTTCCTGATGTAGAGACCCTGCAACTATTAAATCATGTCCTTCTTCATCTTTTGTTACTGCCTTTACTTAACGTCCAGTTTGTCTGATATAAGTATGGCTACTCCGGCTTTCTTTTGGCGTCCAGTTGCATGGTAGATGTTTCTCCATCCCCTTACTTCCAATCTGAAGGTGTCTTCAGGTCTATGGTGACTCTCTTGTAGAGTGCAAATATATGGATTTTGGTTTTTGATCCATTCAGCTACCCTGTGTCATTTGACTAGAGCATTCAGTCCATTTACATTCAGTGTTATTATTGAAAAATGTGTGTTTAGGTTCATTATTTTCCCTGTAGAGTGCATGTTTGTGGTGAAGTCTCTGGTACCTTATATTCCTTGATACATTTCCCTCATAGAGTCCCTCTTAGGATTTCTCATAGGGCTGGTTTGGTGGTGATGAATTCTCTCAACTTTTGTTTATTTGGGAAAACCTTTATCTCTTCTTCTATTTTGAATGACAGGCTTGTTGGATAAAGGATTCTTGGCTGCATATTCTCCCTGTTCATCACATTGAAGATTTCCTGCCATTCTTTTCTGGCCTGCCGCATTTCAATAGATAGGTCAGTAACCACTCTGATAGGTTTCCCTTTGTATGTGAGGGCCCTTTTCTCCCTAGCTGCTTTCAGAATTCTCTCTTTATCTTTATATTTTGCCAGTTTAAATATGATATCTCATGCTGAAGGTCGGTTTACACTATGTCTTAGGGCTGTTCGGTATGTCTCTTCAATTTCAATGTCTTTCTCTTTCCCTAGATTGGGGAAGCTTTTGTGTATAATTTGGTCCATCATCCCATCAGGACCTTTTTATCTTTCTTCCTCTTCAAGAACTCCCATGATACGGATTTTGTTCCATTTGATTGGATCACTCAGGTCTCTGATTCTCCTTTCGTGCTCCTGTATCAATTTCTCTCTCTTCTTCTCGGCTTCTTCCTTTGCTATTACTGTGTCTTCTAATTCACCTATTCTCCTCTCTATTTCTTCAATCCGTGCATTGGCAGCCTCCATCTTATTTTACACCTCATTTATAGCCTTTTCTAACTTGTCACAGCTATTTTGAAGGTTCCTAGTCTTTGTATCAATATTTTTCCCTGACAGCTTCTATGCTTTTGTCAAGGCCAGCAATTAATTTTATGATAATTGTTTGAAATTCTTGTTGAGTTATGTTGCTTGTGTCTATTTTGAGCAGTTCTGTACCTGTGACTTCTTACTGGGATTTCCTTAGAGAAGAGTTCTTCCATTTCGTCATTTTGGTTAGCTTTCTGTCTCTTATCAGTTTTAAAAGCTCTTTCTGCACTGTGAACCTGTTAGTATGCCTCTATTTAAAGGAGGCCCTTTGACTGTCCAGGGCTTGTCATTTCAGGAGATGTTCCTTTAATGGTGTCTCTCAGTTTCTCTCTTTGTGCTTGTAATCAATGTATATTGCCTTATTCAGTGATATTTGAGCCTTTCCACTATGTGTGCTTAGTCTTGTTTTTTGAGGTAGTCCTGGAAAGGAAAACAGACAAACACACAGGGAACACAAGCATGCAAATGCACTGACAGATCTGGTAAACAAGCAAACTAAATTGGAAAGGAAAAAAAAAAAGGAGCAGGAAAGAAAAGAGAGGACAGTAAAGGTGAAAGAAGGAAGAAAGAAAACGGGGATACAGAGACAGCCAGAGATAAAGGACAGTCTGAGAGCCTAAAACCTGCGGAAGTTGAAGATAAGAATGAGATAAGTGAAAAATATCTGGATGGTAAGAGTTGATCTTATCACAGCAGTGTTAAATGTTTGTCTTTCCCAGACTCCAGGAGGAATAGGGAGAGAAGGATGAAATATGGAAATAGAAAAAAGAAAACAAGGGAAATAATTTTGGAAGCTTAAAAATTAAGAATAATTAGGATAGAAAAAATTGAAAGAAAAAAAGAAAAAAAATTTAAAAAATAGCATGAAGAGAAGAATCCAGCTCTCCAGCGTGGATGTGCGTGGTTCGACGTAAGTATGTCGGGTCTCAGAACCTGGTCTCTGAGGCCCCGCTTAGTAGATATAGGGAGAAGAATGGTGGCGTCTCAAGCCCTTCTCAGACCGTGCATTGTCAGCCACTCTCTTGAGTCGAACCTTCCAGTGCCACGGGTGGGTCAAAAAGGGAAATTTTGTTTCTCCAGGCACCACGGACTAAGGTTTCCCTTCAGTCTCTCCTCTTCCCCTAGGCTCCATACCTCCCTGGTAGCTGGTTCATGCCCAGCGTCTTGAGCTGCCTTTCATGTGCAGTGAGCCGTGGCTGTGATTGAGAGGCAGCTGAGGGAATCCTATTTCTTTCCCTGAGCCCAGAGGCTCCGAATGGAAATTTTGTCTCTCCTCCCGCCTTGGGCTAAGGTCTCCCTTCAGTCTCTCCTCTTCCCCTCAGCTCCCTACCTCCTTGGGAGTCAGTTCACACCCAGCGTCTTGCAATGCAGACTTGCAAGCAGCATGACCATCCCCTGTACAGCCAATTATTGTATTGTTATCAATGAGTTTCTTTATGTTTGTTATTGATTAATTTATATATTTGGAAGTTTCAAGTTGGGGGCATAAATATTTACAATTGTTAGTTCTTTTTATTGGATAGACCTTTTTATTATAATATAGTGCCTTCTTCATCTCTTGTTATAGTCGTATAATCTAGTACACTGTATATAAGTATGGCTACTCAGACTTTCTTTTGATGTCCATCAGTATTAGAAATGCATCTCCATCCTCTCACTTTCAATCTACAGGTGTCCTTAGGTCTAAAATGAGTCTTTGTAAGCAAAATAAATAGGAGTCTTGCTGTTTCATCCATTCTGACACCCTATGTGTTTCGATTAGAGCACTAGACCATTTACATCCAGAGTGATTATTGATAGATTTGATTTTAATGCCATTTTGTTACCTGCAAAGTTGGTATTTCTGAAGATATTTTCTGCTCCTTCCTAATCTTACCACTTTTGTTCTTTCTTTCTCACTCAAAGAGTCCTCTTTATTATTCTTTCAGGGCTGGTTAAGTGCTCATTAACTCCTTTAGTTTTTGTTTGTCTGGGAAACACTTGATATTTCTTTCTATCCTGAATGACAGCCTTGCTGGATAGTGTATTCTTGGCTGCACATTTTCCCCTTTCATCACTTTGAATATATCATGCTACTCCCTTTTTATCTGTCAAGTTTCTGTAGGTAGCTGTGCTTCTAACCTTATTTGTCTTCCATTGTAGGTTAGAAATTTATTTTCCCTTGTTGCTTTCAAAATTATTTCCTTATCTCTGTATTTGACAAATTTTACTATGATATGTTTTGGTGTTGGCCTGCTTTTCTTGATTTTGATGGGAGTTCTCTGTGCCTCCTGGATTTGGATGTCTAGTTAATTCCCTGGATTATGGAAATTTTCAGCTATAATTTGCTCAAATAAACATTCTGCCACTTTACTCTCTCTTCTTCTTTTGCAAATCCTATGGTACAAATGTTATTACACTTTATGGAGTCACTGAATTCCCTAAGTCTACATCTGTAATTCAATATTTTCCTCTTCTTTTCAAAATTTTGTCTTCTGAATCATTTTAAGCTTCAAGAGGGAAATATATGAATAAATCACTGTATAATTATACCACGGAATACTATTCAGCAATAAAAATGAAAGAACCATTAATTCAAACAACAACTTGGAATCTCAAAATAATTACACCAAGTAAAAGAAGTCAGACAAAAATGCATATTCTAAGATTTTTTTCATATAAAACTTTAAGGTAAACAAATTATAGTAACAGAAAGAAGATCAGTAGTTGCCTGGAATGCAGACAGATAAAGGAAGATTGAGTGCTAAGAATGTTTAAGGAAATTAATATGCCTATTAATTGTGGTGGTGGTTTTGGGGCTATGCAAATGTGTCAAAACATAACATTTTACATTTAAACATGTAAGTTTTTCTATGCCAGTTATGCCACAAAATAATTCTTAAAAGAGAATGTATTTTAGCAAGAGACTTTCCCAGTCTTTTCCAAATAATGCTACACAGGCAGCAATCCACAGTTGTATATGATGAGCCACCAACTGATTTTTATCAATTTCCTTTTTTCATCCAATGTTAGTCTTTTATGGTAAAACTCTCCCATCTTTCTTACCCTGACTTCAATTTAATATTCATCACTATCCTGTGTGGCCCATTTTATTTAATTTTATTGCAGAGACTTGAGTAATTTCACATATCTTCACATAAGGTACAAGGGGGAAAGTATCTTTAATATGATTAAAAAGAGCTATTCTCAGTTGATTCATGGGTTATTCAAGTAATACAACAAAAAAGAAAGCATCATTACTTTTGAGGTTCCATAGAAAAGAGAAAATTGTGTCAATTTAACTGACCCCTTTTAAAAATGTTGTCACTTAAAGTCAAAATTTTACTTTTTATTTTTAGCGGTTATGCACAAGAAGTCTATTAAATTATTTATTAGCTCATATTTATTTTACAGAAATATTTAAAAAACTCTTACCTGGCAGGTTCAGCTGTACATTAAAATTACTAAGCTAAAGCACTCATGAGAGGAAAATCATTTCACTAATATCATTTTAAGCTCAATGTATCAATACTGTCTATATTGATTCAGTCATGTGTACAAATGTAAAATGAAAATTTTGCAAGCTCTCAGGATTGTACCTATATTGAATATAAACAAAATCAGTTGACAAAATGATCCAAAGTTCATACATTGCAAAGAGGAATGCCAGAGGTCACACAAAACATTTTCACCACCACCAAGTCCACAGTAACTAAATCCTACCCCCAACTTTTTGTGGATAATAAAGGCAGAATATTTTATGATCTATAGAATTGTTTACAGGTGGAGACTAGGTATCAATGCTATGGCTTTGTTACTCATTTCTACTCACAATATGAAGGTGATGCCGGTAGATTTTAACTCTTATTAACTTCTATAGTTTTAATAGGAAATGATAAGAAATTTATTTTTGCTTTGTAGGATTCCTTGAATTATTGATACTTAGTGTGTTTTTCTAACTACATGCATTAATGTAATGAGTTATTTCAATATAACCATCTACTGCTTTCAATAAAATATAGTGACAAGGCACACTATCATTTTCAGGGATATTATACAGTGGAAACTTTCATTGTGCTATTTAAATGCATGCTTTCTCCCCTAGGAAAAGTAAGTCAGCATAAGGAGCAGACACTGAAGAAATGATATATGTAGTAGGCGAAGAGTTGTGTATTTCGTTTCATGTGCATTCTGTGTGATGTGGAAAATGAAGTTTTGGGTGAGCCCTAGAGATGCAAATGTGTCTTTCTATAATCCACTAGATTTGCCTTGTGACTTTGTGATTTTTATAAGATCTCTTATTTGGGGAAGTTTGAATATTGGCTGGATGGAAATCAAGGCACTGTGGGGTATATATTTATCACAAGGGCATGTGTAGTCATCAGTGATCCTCTAAACACAGAAGGAAGTTAGAACTGTTAATGTAAAATAACACTGCAACCAGACTAGTGGAATTTGGCAACATTTCTATTTCTCACTAACTTAATCATATTAATTGAATCCATAGATATCAAAGTAATTAACTCAAGAATTGTCACACAGAGGGGCACCTGGGTGGCTCACCCCGTTAAACTCCGACATCAGCTCAGGTCATGATCTCACCATTCATGGGTTCGAGCCTCTCGACGTGCTCTGTGCTGACAACTCAGAGCCTGGAGCCTGTTTCTGATTCTATCTCCCTTTCTCTCTGCCCCTCCCCACCTCAAGTTCTGTCTCTCTGTGTCTCAAAAATAAATAAACATTTAAAAAAAGAATTTTCACAAGGGCCAATTTATAACTGTTACCTTTCTTTACTGGAAAGGTAGGTTGAAATCATTCAGAAGATTGTTTTTATACTCTTTGGAAAGAAAAATTATAGCCACATCTAATTATACTAGCTGTTCCACACTGTAAACTACTATTAAAATGCTCCACAAAAAGGAAATAAAAACATCAAGGTTTTATTTTATTGAAGTTATATGGTCACCAACAGTTAATTACATGGATTATTCCAGAATTTTCTACTTTTGACATACCAGACACCTTATCTCTCATACTTAAGTAGTTCTGATATAACCCTAAAGATTTACAGCCTAAATTTTCAACACCAAGCTTTTGCATGAGAGATATAATTCAGTGTATTTATAAAATTATGATAATAATGGTCAAGAGACCGCGACTTTTATAACTAATGGTCAAGACTCTTAACTATAGAGAAAATAATGGATGGTTACCAGAGGGCAGGTCGGTGGAAGGATGGGTTAAATAGGTGATGAGAGGGATGCCTGGGTGGCTCAGTCAGTTGAGCATCCGATGTCAGCTCAGGTCATGATCTCACAGTTCATGGGTTTGAGCTTTGCACTGGGCTCTATGCTGACTACTAGCTCAGAGCCTGGAGCCTGCTTCAGATTCTGTGTGTCTTTCTCTCTCTGTCCCTTCCCTGTTCACGCTCAGTCTCTCTCTGTCTCTCAAAAATAAATAAATGTAAATTAAAAAATAAATAAATAAAATAGATGATGAGAATTAGGAAGTTCACTTTTGATGAGCATGAGGCATTGTATGGAAGTGTTGGATCACTATATTTTATACCTAAAACTACTATTACACTGTCTGTTAACCAAGATTTAAATTAAACTTAAAAATAAAGTAAAATAAATATTGTAAAGGGAAAAATAAATTAATGGTTAAGAGACCTGGCTCCATACGTTACTGTCTCTCAGATTTGAAACAAGTAAGCTAACTTATTGAAAATTCATGTTCTTCATATGTTAGACAGGAATATTAATGGTAACTTTACAGGATTGCTGAAAATATCAAATGAGAAAGCATTTGAAAGTCATTCTTTTTAAACTTAAAGTTTAGGTACATGAAAACACATAGAGATACATTAAAGATGTAGAAGTGTTTTTATAAAAGCATTATTTAAGTTATCACCATTACCACCACTACCACCACCACCACCATCATCATCATCATCATCATCATCATCATCCTGCAAAGTTTGCTCACATTCCAAGTTTTCTCCTCTACCTACGTTGGAAATAAGCAACTGATTCTGCTCTATGAGACACTCATGCAAGACAGAAATAATTGACAGAAGTTTAAAAAATTGGGTGGAGACATTTTATGTTAAGACATTTAGAACACATATAGACAATAAAACATTAACAAAGAAATTGAGATTTGGGAAACCCAGATTCAACTAATACAATGAATGTGGTTCTTATTATCAAATTGATGTAGTTAAGCTTTTTATTTAATAAAGAAACTAAAATTGCCTATTAAGTCTAAACTGCACTCTATGTTAGAAAATATTAGTAATTCAACCTCTGGTTCCTATTAGGCCAGTGGTCTTCCTGAACACTCAAGAAATAACTAAAAAAATCTAATGACATAAAAGCAGATATCATTTTTGTGATTTGAAGCATGCTTTACAATATTGCTTATTGAAAAGTCCATAGAAAGTCCTACAAGTGGACATGTTTTAAATCAACTATCAAAAATGTTATTTTTTTTTCTAGATTGAGTTTTCCTTTTTTCCATTGATAAACGAACAGCCTAGGACTTTCTATACTCCTTAAGACCACTCCTTAGCATCTAAGCCGAGAAAGAATATGAAATATATTGTGAAAAGGAAGGGCACTGATTCAAATGTAATATCAGACTAATTGAAGTTATGATCATATCATAAAGTTGACATCACACTGCCAAGATTTGACATGATTCTACTTATGGTTCTGCCAATTCTGCATTGAGTGCTATAGCTGCTATTACTGCGTTATATCTTCACTGATTTGGGTACTGTTATCTTTACCAGGGGCTTGAGCTGAAATTCCTGAAAATATGTTGCCACAATAGAGCTAGAATCGAGAGAGAGAGAGAGAGAAAGAGAGAGAGAGAGAGAGAGAGAGAGAGAGAGAGAGAGATAAACAGAGAGAGAAACAGAGAGAGAAACAGAGAGAAGTTGAAGAATCTGCTACCTTTTAAGAAATGAACACTACAGGAATTTTATCTAAAGCACTATATTACTTATTTGTAAGCTGCTAGTTTAAATCTCTCTCAAGCTAAATTCCACATCTGTCTATTTGAAATGTTTCATAAGCTGAAGAGAAATGAGCAGTCATCTTTTGGGAAATTCAAAGCCACACACAGCTAACCGAACCCTTTAGTGTGACCCAGGGATATCAGTATATCTGCAGAGCTGCAGGGAAAGATGGAGATAACATTTCCTCTCCTTTTCCCCCCATAGACCAAAATATTTCGTTTAAAAATACCAAAAAATAAGATTATTATGTATTAATATGCTACCAATAATTAAGATATGAATTGAACAATAGGACCAGAGACAGAGACATGAGATGTTCAGAATATCAAGCAGTTCAATATATGAAAGTAAAACACATTCAAACTTCATCATTTTGTAATAACTAAGGGAAAGGCCGAATGAAATTTGGGAAAACTCTGACTCACAGAATACATTTTTTAAATAATTTATTGTCAAATTGGTTTCCATATCACAGAGTACATTTTATTTTAAGGTGTCATAATATTCTCTCATATTGTTTGATGCATAACAAATAATCAATACACTCAATAGATAGATGTTAAATAAAAATAATGAATATATATAATAAAGATCAATAGAGATAGAGATAGTATATCTATCTATATTTACATAGGCATAATATCTAAATGAATTTCAGGCAATATTTTTAATAATAGATCCTATGGGTCCTATTTTAGTAAAAACCTATCATCAGTAGTGAGTATGTTGATTTCTTATATAAAATCAGATCTTGCTGAAGTAGTTTTTAAATACCTAAGTAAATTTAAATCTCCCAAGTATTTTAACCCTACACCAATGCACATACTCACACCCATGTACATTTCTTTCTTGTTTATAGTATTGTTTGCCAAGGTATTTTTATTAATATTAGAGACTTTAGCATAGTCACTGTCTGAATTATCTCAAATTCTGAATTAGAGGCTTGAATGAATCATTTTCAATTATATAGGGGAAATATATAATTTTCTTCCAAGAAGAAAATTAACATCTTTGAAATGAAAAAAATATTATATCTGTAAAGGAAATAAAATCATATGAAAATAGAAATGAAAGGAAATTACCTTTATGCTAAACAGATATAACAATATGTCATACTTGGTATTAGTCTGAAATTTTGAAGATATATATGTAAAACTATATGAATAAATTGAGAACTCTTTTTAAATAAATAAGGATAATGACTTAACCACTTCTAATCCTTTTTACGTGATTTTCTTCCTGGAAACTGCTGGGGGGGAAAACAACAACTTAAAAGCAAAAGTAACATACAAAAATACCACAATATCTGAAAAGAGACACCCTGATCATCCTATGTTACCTTTATACACCATTTTTTAGGTTATAAATGGAAAGAAATAATACAAACAAATATAGAACAAGTTCCATTAAGCAATTTTAGCAGGGTTCAGAAGGTCTTCTTCACACATATGATACCAAAACAGGAGGCCCCAATAAACTCTTTTCAATAATTAATTTATACATCATATATAAAATCATACACAACTGTATAACATTATATCTTTCTTTACAAAAAGATATTTTGAGACACAAGCACCTGGAAACATAAATACCGTAAAACATTTCAATATCGTTTTGGGGGAGGAGCAGGGAGGATAAAACTCAATCCATAACAGATCCTATTACAAATAGCAACTGTCTATGATGAGCACTGCATGTTGTTTATAAGTCATGAATCACCAAATTCTACACCTGAAACTAATATTACACTGTATTTTAATTAATTAGAATGGAAAAAACTATAAAAAATCAACTTGAATTCAAATAAAACAAAAAGTATATCAACGGAATTCTTCAAAAATTTTTAAATAAAATTAATGAAAATTAAGTTTGACAGGCATGGTAAGTAAAATGTCAAATATGAAACTTACTGATCGCTAAATTGAGAATTTATTGTCAATTATCTTTGCTAATGGAGGAATGAAATGGTATGTCTAATCCAAAATAATGCATAATCTTAGAATTATTTCTAGTTGGTTTTACAGAGCATTTTCTTCTTACATTTGACTATAGATGAGTAGAGCATCCTTCATTTTGTAAGAGAAAATCATGTAAATTAAGGAGAGGAATTACTATAGAGTTGTGGAGATTCTTCCATCTCCCCCATATTTAATGTTTTTTTCCTACTTTTTGTGGTTTAGACAGAAGTGCTAACACCTTTCTCCACTCAATACCTTATCTATCTCTATAATTTCATTCTAGAAACAAGCAAAGAGTTAAGAATTGAGGATTTTTCTTTCAACGACTCTCATTGTGATAGATCCAAGCTGTACGAGGGAAGGCCAAGGCCCTAATCCAAAGAAGGAGGAGGCTCTAAGAAAGATGACATATATATGCCAAGTAAATTAGGAGGAGGTGAAAGCCTCAGACTGGATTCCCACATGTACTGTAAGACATCATGAAGATGAGGAAAGAGTATGGACTCTGGAGTTTAAAAGGCTTGGATTTGAAACCCAATTCTGCCACTGAATTGTTTTGTGACCTTAAGCAATTAATGCAAACTCTCTGAGTCATAATTGTTCATTTGAAAGATGAAGACAAAATATATAAGGCTACAGTGAAGATTAAATGAAGTGCATATAAAAAGCTTAATACCCATGCTTGGTATATAATCAGAACTTAATATATATTACTGATTTTCTTCAATATATAACAGATATAGTTTACTCAATAGTACATTAACTTCAGGGCAATTTTAAATCTGTTTTTTCTTTCTTTTTTCTTTAATGTGTATTTATTTTGTGTGTGTGGGAGAAACAGAGAGCCAAAACATGAGTGGGGCAGGGGCAGAGTGAGAAAGAGACACAGAATCTGAAGCAGGCACCAGGCTCTGAGTTGTCAGCACAGAGCCCAATGTGGGGCTCAAATCTACGAACAGAGAGATCATAACCTGAGCCGAAGTTGGACACTTAACTGACTGAGCCATGCAGGTACCTTTAAGATTCTTATTTTTTCACCTATACATTCCCTCAAAGTCAGGACCTGGATCTGGTTATTTACATGGTATTATTTCTAGGCAGTCAATGTGTTTTATAAGTCAAAAAATAATTATCATCTATTGAGCACCAAGATATAGTTCAGGCACTGTTATGCCCTCCATAATCTTTTATATGCACAGGAAAAATTGAGTCTGTTTATAAATACTCTAAGAAAGTCTTTTCTAACCCCCAAAACCTGCGTCTCTTCCTAAATTCTCTGTCTTGGATAATGACACAATCATCCAACTTGTGGCCCAAGCTAGACATGAATCATCCTAGACTTCATCCTTTCACCATCTATTTTGATCAATCATCAAGTGTGAATAATTCTAATTAATAAACCACTCTAAATACCTTTTCCACTGTATTGCATTTTCTTTAGTTCCAGTCCTCAGTATTTTTCCCCTGAACTGTAACAAATGACCCTCCTTCCTTTCATTGCCTTCATTCTTACTTACACTCTACAAAAATTGTGCTTAGGACATTTACCATTTCTTAGCAGTGGTTCCTTTTATCTACAACAGACTTTTTAAAAATTTAAGCAAAATCTATGTGAACTAGAATATATAAAATTCTGAAGCAGAAATGGGGATTCTGGAAGTCCTTCTGGGGATATTCCATGTCAGCAATAAGGAAAATCCTTAAAAGACACCATTGGTCTATAGGGAAAACCTTAAGCTGCTCATAAATAAAACACTGGGTTCACAAGTTGGCTCTTCCCACGCTCTCTATTCTAAACACATTGCCTATGATCTGCCACCTCAAATATCTTCTCTAGTCTCTTTATCTTAATTGATATTTCTCTTAACACACTAAGCTCTTTCTCATCAGTGTATATCTGTCTATAATCTTTTCTCTTGCCTAGAATGTGTTTTTACTCATTTGCCTTCTGTCCAACATTCTACAAAACATAGCTCCAAAGTTTCCATCCCTGTGCATATTACCCCACTTACCAAATTGCTTTAGTTTCTACCATCTCTGTGATCTTAAAGCACCTGGTATGTATTTGTATTATAGTCTATATCACACTTAAATATAATTATTAGTTTAGATATAGTTTTCTCTAGTTCAACTATAGGCAAGGACTTCTACTCATATAATTTTTATTACCTTAGACATAATACTCAAATACAAGGTGCTTTATAAAAAAGTTTGTGTTATTTAAGGTATACAGATCTCATTATCATTGAGTTTATTTTCATTTTTTACCATGTAATAACTTTAATGATTTTTAAATTTTCATTTAGAGACATTTTAAGCTTATTTTAAGCTTATTTAAGAAATTTTAAACTTATTTCATTTAGAGAAATGTTAAGCTAATTTTAAGCATTATTAAGTTCCTTTATAGAGAATAAAAATGTTCAATGCTAAATTATGAAAGTGGAATTTTTAGGGAAGTACCATTTATCATAGTATTGATAAACACTGAATTATTACTTATGATAATGTCCACTTGGATGTTCTCTTTTCTAATCAGAAAGATTCTTATCAAGGGTACATCTTCTTTCCACTTTTTAACCTCGAGCAAAACTTGGACATGATACACAGATGCCCAAAACCCTCAAAAACAAAGAAAAATATATATTATTAAGAAACATAAGTAAGCAGATGTACTATATCCTATAGGAGTCTTCAAGACAAGGCTAGTTTGGCTAGTGCCTCTCACTCCTACCCCAACATAAAAACATACATACAATAAGGCTTTGAGTGGGATTTCTTGCAGGAAAATGACAGTTAATTTTTTTTACTTTATAAAGTTTCATATATATATTTTTAACATATGCAATTATTTTCCATCATTTACAATACAGTAGTTACAATGACACTCCAAACAGAAAACCAAAGTAAAAAATCAAAACACCAACTTCTATCTCATGTAATTAGACTTATACAGAAATTAGAAGGTTAAGTAACAACTAGTTAATCACCTAATTTCACAGCTATCTGAAGTGGCAATCGCTATATAGCAGCTTATCTATGATACATTCAAGATAAATGATACAATTTATTACTTGTTCATAAGCTACAACACAGCCTGCTTAATACCTTTCCTTAAATTCCACCTCTATACTACAATATGCTTGAGGTCCATGCAAAAAAGTAGCTACCTTTTATATATGAAATGGATGATTAAGTCTCTGGTGTTGTAAAAGAGAACCTGAAGGATACCTGAGTGAGTGAGTGCGAACTGGGGAGACAGTTAATTTTTTAGAGTCATGTCCATTTGATTTGAGTCACTGGAGTAACAAAGCTGTTTTCATGAATACTTTAAAAAGTAAACAATGTAACCTTTAATACAATTTGAAAAGCTCTGAAACACAAGGCAGTTAGATCAATATCAGTTCATTTCTAATGCTGGGCAGCATAAACAGACAAGGCTGATCATCAGATGGGTTTTATTACCTGTCGGAGTGATAAGTCCTGCTGATAAAAAGCCTGGGACTGAATGGGGCATAAGGCGAGCATTGTCCTTAAACACTCCCAAAGAACGCTTAGGAGGCCTGCCAGGCCTGGAACTGTTGAAAGATACAAACAAAGATCAGGTTAAAAATGGACTCTTTTTGGAAATACCACCACTTCCTACATTTGCCTCATAAATCTTGTTTAATTGCCAAGAGTGATAAGATTTTATATTAAAGACTGTTTTCATTGATTACCAAAGACCAAAACTTTCTTTTCTACTAAATTTCCCAACATAGTTATGGCAACTAAAACCATAGAAGACAGATTTTTAGGGGTGGTCTGGGTAGCTCAGTCAGTTGAGCGTTCAACTTCAGCTCAGCTCATGATCTCACAGTTTGTGGGTTCGAGCCCCACATCGGACTCTTTGCTGACAGCTCAGAGCCTGGAGCCTGCTTCTAATTCTGTGTGTCCCTCTCTCCCTGCCCCTCCCCTGATCATGATCTGTTTCTCTCTGTCTCTCAAAAATAAATAAATGTTAAAAATAAAAGACATTTTTATTTAGAGTCTATTTTTAAGGCAGCACTTTTCAATACAGCTAGCTTACTTGTGGGAAATTCAAAGTTACTCCCTGTCCTTAAAATTACCTTTGATTACTAGTATTCATATATGCTAATGAGATTGGAGATAGTGACTCACAGAATTAAGATTTTATAGAATGTGAAGTGATTAAGTCTCTGCCCAGAGAGGTGGAGGGGTAAAGAGCTAAGAGATGCAGAGTAAGATCTGATATTTTTTAGCATTTCCATAGCTGCCAGGAGACCACAAGGAAGATCTTCTATCCCCACCCTCAGTAGATTTCTTCCTACCTGTTATTTGCAGCAGGCTATATAACCAGCACTGCACTCTCTTGGAGTGGCTGTACTCACAAAACTTGCCACCTTTGCAATCTAGGCGGTTTTTTTTTTTTCTCTCACAGATATATTAGTGTTTTAACTGACAAGTTGAGGCTAAACTTACTCACCTAACCTGTTCTACCTGCACATTTTTCACCCTATTGTGAGCAGTGTGGGAATTACAGTTGCAAATATTAATCCATAAAATAAAAGAAAATATAAGGTCAGTATCTGGCATCCATGTTATACCCTAATACAGTCAGTGTACTGAATAATGAAGTCAGCTTCATTTGGAAGCTGTTACCACAATGGAGAGACTTACAAGTCATCAAACATTAGGATCAAGTTAATCTCCAGCTACCCAATATAACTCAAATATTACTTTCTAATGCTGGCTAAGATATTGCTATGCTTTTTTTTTAGTATAAATGCAGTTTAAAGTTTTTTTAATGTTTATTTATTTTTGAAAGAGAGAACATGAGAGGGGGAGGAACAGAGAGAGGGAGAAATAGAATCCAAAACAAGCTCCAGGTTCTGAGCTGTCAGCACAGAGCCCGATGTGGGGCTTGAACCCACAAACCGTTGGGATCATGATCTAGGCCAAAGTCAGATGCTTAACCAACTGAACCACCAGACAACTCAAGTATAAATGCAATTTAAAAGCTGAAAAATAGGGCTTTTGATAAAATACTGCAAAATACTACATTAAATAGGTCAAACCACAAAAATATATGAGATTCATATAGAAAATATTTCCAAAAAGGACTTTTGGTTCACACACAAAAAAAGTTACATTAATCCTTACTTTTTTTTGGTTGTGTTTGGTTTGTTTTTGTTTTTGTTTTTTGCAGTAGCAAAGTGCTAATTAATGTAAGACAAAGTCAACTTTTTAAATGAACACAACTTTTAGCAACTTTACACAAAGGTACCAGTGCCCAATTCAGTTTTCATACACTGTGTTGATGTTATTTACTTCCACTGTATATCAATAATTTTTATTTTTATTTTATTTTTTATGAACTATTTTTCAGACTTCATTGTAATCAATGAAGTTCTTTATTAATTCCTTTATTCTTTCAACACTTAGATAACATGTATTGATCAATTAATAGTTATTTTTTACACAATTTATTTTTTTAACATATGCAATAATTTTCCATCATTTACAATACAGTAGTTACAATGACGCTCCAAACAGAAAAGCAAAGTA
>NC_043717.1:62265887-62270317 GCF_006229205.1 Suricata suricatta | reverse complement strand
TCTTTAATAGGGTGGTTTTTAACCTCCACATTTTTGGAGGTTTTCCAGACTTTTTCCTGTGTTTCATTTCAAGTGTCATAGGATTATGATCTGAAAGTGTGCATGGTATGATCTCTATTTGTTTATACTTATGGAGGGCTGCCTTATGTCGCAGCATGTGGTCTATCTTGGAGAATGTGCCATGTGCACTCGAAAAGAAGGTAAATTTCCTATCTTTAGGATGTAGAGTTCTAAATATATCTATCAGTTCCATCTGTTCCAATGTGTCGTTCAGGTCCATTGTTTCCTTAGTGATTTTCTGTCTGGTTGATCTATCCATTGCTGTTAGTGGAGTATTAAAGTCCCCTGCAATTAGCACATTTCTGTCAATAAGATTGTTTCTTTCTGTGATTAGTTGCTTTATGTATTAGGGTGCTCCCGAGTTAAGCGCATAGATATTCTTAACTGTTAGCTCTTCCTGATGGAGAGATCCTGTAATTATTATATAATGACCTTCTTCATCTCTTGTTACTGCCTTTACTTTAAAGTCCAGTTTGTCTGAAATTAGTATGGCTACTCCAGCTTTCTTTTGGCTTCCAGTTGCCTGATAGATATTGCTCCATCCCTTTACTTTCAACCTGTAGGTGTCTTCCGGTCAAAAATGCGTCTCCTGTAGACAGCAAATAGATGGGTTTTGTTTTCTTATCCATTCTACTACCCTGCGTCATTTGGTTGGAGCACTCAGTCCATTTACATTCCATGTTATTATCGAAAAAGTGGGTTTAGAGTCATTGTGTTCTCCCTAGAATTCATGTTTATAGTGGTGACTTTGGCACTTTGTATTGTTTGCAAACTTTCCCTCATAGAGTTCCTCTTAGGATTTCCTGTTGGGCTGGTTTGGTGGTCATGAATTCTCTCAATTTTTGTTTATTTGGGAAAACCTTTATCTCTCCTTCTATTTTGAAAGACAAGCTTTCTGGGTAGAGGATTCTTGGCTGTAATTTTTTCTGCTCATCACATTGAAGATTTCCTGCCATTCCTTCCAGGCCTGCCAAGTTTCATTAGATAGGTCTGTAACCACTCTGATAGGTTTCCCTTTGTATGTGAGGGCCCTTTATCTCTAGCTGCTTTCAGAATTCTCTCTTTATCTTTATATTTTGCCAGTTTCACTATGATATGTCGTGCAGAAGGCCGATTCAAATGACGTCTTAAGGGGGTTCTTTGTGCCTCTTGAAATTGAATGTCTATTTCTTTTCCCAGATTTGGGAAATTCTCAGTTATAATTTGGTCAAGTATCCCTTCAGGACCTTTCTCTCTGTATTCCTCTTCAGGAATTACTATGATAGGGATGTTCCATTTAGTTGTATCACTCAGGTCTCGAATTCTCCTTTCCTGCTCCTGGATTAATTTCTCTCCCTTTTTTTCAGTTTCCTCTTTTGCTCTAACTATATCTTCTAATTCACCTATTCTTCTCTCTGCCTCGTCAATCCTTGAGATGGCTGCATCCAGTTTGTTATTCACCTCACCTATAGCCTTTTTTAACTCATCACACCTATTTTCAAAGTGCCTAGTAGTTCTGTCGCTTGCTTCTTTGATGCTTTTCTCTACCCCAGCAATTAATTTTATGACAATTTTTTTAAATTCTTGATCTGGTATGTTGTCTAGATCTGTCTTGAGCAGTTCTATGGCTGTGACTTCCCCCTGGAAGTTCTTCAGGGGAGAGTTTCTTCGTTTTGTCATTTTTGCTAGTTTTCTGTCTCTTGTCACCTTTAGAAAGCTCGTTGGGCTCTGTGCACCTATTAGTATTTCTCTGTTAAAGGATGCTTATTGACTGTCCAGGGCCTGCCGTTTCAGGAGATATTCTCTTAATGATATCTCTGTTTCTCTTCTTGTGCCTGTATTTTATTTCCCTACTCTGCAATATTTGGGACTTGCCTTCTTGCACACTTTGGCTTGTTTCTTGGTGTAGTCCTATGAAGGAAAACAGACTGACAAACACTGAGGGAAAAGAAGCACACATACACACAGACAAATCAAACAACGAAACCCATTACAGAGGAGAAAGGAAAGAAAGAAAATGGGAGAGAAAGAGACAAAAAGAAGAGAAGAAGAGATAATGAAAAGAGAAAGAAGAAAAGACAAAAATATATATATAAAAGGGGGTCGGAACAACGAAGGACAGTAGACCATTTAAAAGCGTATGACCAGTTTAGGGGAGAGGTAAGGATGAGATACAGGAGAATATATCTGGGTTGCCAGAAGGTTAAAAAGTAAGGGAGAAAGGAGAAAGGAATATAAGAAGTAAAATTTAAAGGAATTGAGTAAAGAAAAAGGAAAAAAAAGGTAATAATGACAAAGAAATAAGTACGAAATTGGTGAAGAAAAAAACTTTTTATATATTAAAAAAACAAACAAAAAAACAACAACAAAACAAAACAAAACACAAAACAAAAAACGAAAAAAAATAAGCAGCAGCTCCCCCTGGTGGATAGGCTTGGTTTGATGTGGTAGGTCTTGGAGTCTGTTCTCAGAGGCTCCACCCCTGCCATCTTCATTTTTTAGGTCCACCATCTTCATTTTTTTGGTGGAGCCAAGATGGCCTAGAGGAAGGGAGCTCTGTAAACTCCGTCCTCACCATTTATGGTACGGAGAAGGATATTACGCTCATCTGCGAGAGTGGAAGTAGAAAATACGAACTCCAGAAGGAATAGAACCTCAAGGATACCTGAGTGAGTGGAGGCGAATGTGGGAGATCCGAAAACAGGCCAGCCTGGGCCAGGCAGGGGAGGTAAGATCCCCAGCCCAATGTGTCTCAAGCGCGCAGCGCCCAAGAGACAAAGGGAAGAGACAGAGTCGGAACACACTCATAGAACTGTCTCTGGGGAAGAGGTATAGAATGCGTGGCTGCGCTTGGTGACAGAAACCCACTCCGTAGATAACTGCTGGGTAGCTGGAATCTCGAACCAGGGTGGAGGAAGAGAAGGATTAGCTTCCAGCCCTAAGCCATCTCGGCAGGGAATCAGAGGCATCTGTGGCTATGAGAAGCTGCTGCGCTGGGGAGGGGAGCTCCCTGGCAGGAAGCGGCCTGAGTGGCGATTGTGCTGGGAGCGAGAAATTCGAACTTGGTTTTGGGAACGGGACCACGGACCGCATTTCCACGGCACACCTCGCCCCCTGCAAGGACTGCGCGAATCCCGGGTGCCCACAGGGAAAAAATAGGGTGCACACCTACGCTACCCCCAACAATGAGTTGGTGGCGGGTGAAGGCCTGGGCGCACTTAGACTGTAGGAGCTCCAAGCTCATTTCCAGCAGCGCACACCATCTTGAGCAAAGCTTTCGAAAACTAAGAGAGACTCGGTTTTTTGCTGTTTGTTTTTTTCCTTTCCCCCATTGCAATCACATCCTGAGTGGGGGTGAGGACTCCGCAATTGAGTCTGTGAAGGTTCACACTCCACCTCCTGCTGCTCATTTCCCCTCAGGCAGGGGCGGAGCCTCTGAGAACAGACTCCAAGACCTACCACATCAAACCAAGCCTACCCACCAGGGGGAGCTGCTGTTTTTTTTTCGTTTTTTGTTTTGTTGTTTTGTTTGTTTGTTTGTTTTTTTAATATATAAAAAAATTTTTTTTCTTCACTAGTTTCGTACTTATTTCTTTGTCATTATTACCTTTTTTTTTCCTTTTTCTTTACTCAATTCCTTTAAATTTTACTTCTTATATTCCTTTCTCCATTCTCCCTTACTTTTTAACCTTCTGGCAACCCAGATATATTCTCCTGCATCTCATCCTTACCTCTCCCCTAAACTGGTCATAAGCTTTTAAACGGTCTACTGTCCTTCGTTGTCTCCGACCCCCTTTTATATATGTATTTTTTGCTTTTCTTCTTTCTCTTTTCTTTTTATTTTCTCTTCTTCTCTTCTTTTTGTCTCTTTCTCTCCCATTTTCATTCTTTCCTTTCCCCCCTGTAATGGGTTTCGTTGTTTGATTTGTCTGTGTGTATGTGTGCTTCTGTTCCCTCGGTGTTTGTCAGTCTGTTTTCCTTCATAGGACTACACCAAGAAACAAGCCAAAGTGTGCAAGAAGGCGAGTCCCAAATATTGAAGAGTAGGGAAATAAAATACAGACACAAGAAGTTAAACTGAGAGATATCATTAAGAGAATATCTCCTGAAATGGCAGGCCCTGGACAGTCAATAAGCCTCCTTTAACAGAGAAATACTAATAGGTGCACAGAGCCCAACGAGCTTTCTAAACGTGACAAGAGACAGAAAACTAGCAAAAATGACAAAACGAAGAAACTCTCCCCTGAAGAACTTCCAGGGGGAAGTCACAGCCACAGAACTGCTCAAGGCAGATCTAGACCACATATCAGATCAGGAATTTAAAAAGATGGTCATAAGATTAATCGCTGGGGTCGAGAAAAGCATCAAAGAATCAACTGATGAGTTAAAAA
>NC_043717.1:62251448-62265387 GCF_006229205.1 Suricata suricatta | reverse complement strand
ATGAGAGGGAATGACATATGGCCCTTTGTAGGAAAGTGGATGGACCTTGAGGGTGTCATGCTGAGTGAAGTAAGCCAGGCAGAGAAGGACAGAAACCATATGTTTGTACTCATAGGTCTAGCAGGAAAACAAGAGAGACCTAATGGAGAACCAGGGGGAGCGGAGGAGGGAGAGAGAGTTGGGGAGAGAGAGGGATGCAAAACTTGAGAGACTATTGAATGCTGAAAATGAACTGAGGGTTGAGGGGGAAGGGGGGGGAAGAGGTGGTGGTGATGGTGGAGGGCACTTAAGGGGAAGAGCACTGGGTGTTGTATGGAAAACAATTTGACAATAAAATATTATGGAGAAAAAAAAATAAATCAAACCTCAAAATGCCAATAAATATCCCAACTTTGCCTTTCCTTCAAAACAAAAACAAAAACAAAAAAAAAACAACAAAAAAATCTGTTGCATTTCGTTACACCAATAATGAAGTATCAGAAAGAAAACAATCCCATTTACAATTCCACCAAGGGGAACAAGATACCTAGGAATAAATCTAACCAAAGAGATCAAATATTTGTGTTCTCAAATTTATTAACATTGATAAAAGAAATGGAAGATGGCACAGAGAAAAGGAGAAACATTTCATGCTCGTGGAATGGAAGAACAAATATTGATAAAATGTCTCTACCTCCCAAAGCCATCTACACATTTAAAGCAATCCCTATCAAAATAGCAGTAACATTTTCACAGAGCTAGAGGAAACAATTCTTAAATTTATGTAGAATCACAAAATGCCCCAAAGAGCCAAAGTAATTTTGGGAAAGAAAAGCAAATCTAGGGGCATCACATTCCAGATTTTAAGTTATAGAGAAAGCTTTTGTAATCAAAGAAGTATTGTAAATGCATTAAAATATACGCATAGGTCAATTGAGCCAAATATTAAACCCAAAAATAACCCCACAGTTCTATGGTCAGTCTTTAACAATACATGAAAGGATATCCAATGGGAAAAAATAGTTTCTTCAACATATGGTGTTTGAAAAACGGAACCGCTACAAACAAAAGAATGAAACTGGACTATTTTCTTTTTACATAGATAAAAATAAATTCAAACTGGATTAAAGATCTAAATGTGAGACCTGGGAACCTAAAAATTTTAGAGAAGAACACAGGCACACAGGCAGTAATTTCTCTGACATCAGCCATTGCAGCATTTTCCTAGATAATGATTCCTGTATCAAAAGAAATAAAATCAAAAGTAAACTATTGGGATTAAGTCAAAATAAAAAGCTTCTGCTCTTCTTATTTACTTATTAAAAAAAAACCAATAAACAAAACAAAAAAACAACCTACAAAATTGTAGAAGATATTGGCAAATGTCACACCAATGAAAGATTAGTATCCAAAATATATAAAGAGCTTTTAAAACTCAACCTTCCAAAAATGAATAATTCAACGAAAAATGGGCTGTATACATGAACAGACATTTCTCCAAAGAAGACATACAGATGGCCAACAGACACATGAAAAGATACTCAATATCACTCATCATCAGAAAAATGCAAATTAAAATAATGAGATATTATAATACACCTATCAAAATGCTGAAAATCAAATGAAAGAAACACTCGCCCTCAAGGAGAAGGTAGGAAACAACCTCCTAGACCTCCACCACAGCAATTTCCTACTCAACACATCCCCAAAGGCAAGGGAAATGAATGCAAAAATGAACTATTGGGACCTCATCGAGATAAAAACCTTCTGCACTGTAAGGAAACAATCAAGAAAACTAATAGGCAACCGACAGAATGGGAAAAGATAGTTGCAAATGACATGTCAGATAAAGGGCTAGTATCCAAAGTCTACAAGGAACTCACCAAACTCCACACTCAAAAAACAAAGAACCCAGTGAAGAAATGGACAGAAGACATGAACAGACACTTCTCCAAAGAGGACATCCACATGGCCTACAGGCACATGAAACGATGCCAACATCACTCATCATCAGGGAAACACAAATCAAAACCACACTGAGATACCACCTCCCACCAGTCAGAGTGGCTAAAATGATCAAATCAAGAGACTATAGATGCTAGCGAGGGTGTGGAGAGACGGGCACCCTCCTACACTGTTGGTGGGAATGTAAACTGGTGCAGCTGCTCTGGAAAACAGTGTGGCGGTTCCTCAAAAACTATCAGTAGAACTCTCCTATGACCCAGCAATAGCACTGTTAGGGATTTACCCGAGGGATACAGAAGTGCTGATAAATAAGGGCACATGTACCCCGATGTTCATAGCAGTGCTATCAAAAATAGCCAAATCATGAAAAGAGCCTAAATGTCCACCACCTGATGAATGGATCAAGAGGATGTGGTATATATACATGCATACAATGGAGTATTACATGGCAATGAGAAAGAATGAAATATAGCCATTTATAGCAAAGTAGATGGACCTCGACAGTTTCATCCTAAGCGAAATAAGTCAGGCAGAGAAGGACAGATACCATATGTTTGCACTCATAGATCTAACAGGAGAACAGGATAAACCTAATGGAGGACCATGGGGAGGGGAAGGGGGAAAGAGAGTTAGGGAGAAAGAGGGATGCAAAACCTGAGAGACTATTGAATACTGAAAAGGAAGGGAGAGTTGAAGGGGGAGGGAGAGGGGGAAGGGAAATGGTGGTGATGGAGGAGGGCACTTGTGGGGAAGAGCACTAGGTGTTATATGGAAACCAATTTGACAATAAACTATTTTTAAAAATGAAGCAAACAAGCGTGGATGATGATGTGGAGTAAAAGAAACCTGTGTGCACTGTTGATAGAAATGCGAATTGATGCAGCCACTGCGGAAAACAGTATGTCATTTCCTCAAAAAGTTAAAAATAGAACTACCCTATGATCTAGTAATCGCACTACTGGGTATTTATCCAAAAAATATAAAAACACTAATTCACAGGTATACGTTCATCCATATGTTTATACCAGCATTATTTACAGTACCGAATCATGGAATACTCCATGTGTCCATAGACTGATGAATGGATAAAGAAGGTGTGGTATATACACAAGTTAATATTATTTAGCCACAAAAATTAATAAAGTCTTGCCACTTGCAGTGTCATGGATGGAGCTAGAGAGTATAAGGTTATGTGAAATAATTTAGCTAGAGTAGAAAAAGACCATACAATTTCACACATATGCAGAATTTAAGAAACAAGCAAAAAAAATGAGCAGTAGGAAAAAGAGACCATGAAATTAAGTAAACAAACTCAGGTATAGAGAAGAAGCTGATGGTTAATGGAGGGGGGTTAGGTGAAGGGATTGGGTAAAATAGGTGGTGGAGATTAAGGAGTGCACTTGTTGTGATGAACACTGGGTGAGGTATGAAATTGTTGAATCACTGTGTTGTACACCTGAAACTAATATAATATTTTAACTATAGTGGAATTTTTAAGAAAAAAGAAACTATACACTGCAGAGTAAGCTGCTGGTGTGCTCTTCTTATACATTTGTAGTTTAATCTATTATTTTTCTCTTGTCTTTTATTTTATATCTTCTTATATTTGTTTATATATCAGTATTTTTTCAAATAAATGGAAATCCAACAATGTATTTTTTCTCCATGTCAATAAACAGGAATGTTTCAGAGACAATGCCAAGTTGATAGTCTCCTGTAATTTGTACATAAAGTTTTTTGCCAGAGTTCTGTGCATACTTTCCAAAATAATTATTATTTTCTCAGAAATTATAAGTCTATCGTATTTTCCATAGATGATAGTGGAAACTGATCAAATGAATAAGAGATCAGAGCTTTGAAAAGGTGAATGTCAAAAGTAAATTATACCTCTGATGACATGTACACCAAGAAAAATCAAATGGAATATTTCTTCTCTGAATTTGTAATTGCATACCAGAAAGCCAAGAATAAGATAAACCTTTTTCTGTTTGTTTTTTATTTTCACAGAAACTTCATTATTATATGCTTTTAGATGGTCACATTTTGCTGACATGTACAAACATTTCATGTTAATCTTACATGAGTCACATCAGTCACATATACAGTTTCAATGACACTTTATTAAATAAATGGTCAGGAAAGATTTATAGAAAATTTGATAAAAGTAAAGATGATGTAGTTTAGCTTTTAAAGAGGCATTACCCCCTTTTGGAGGTGTAATATCACTTCTACAACACCATTAAGTTTTCTAAAATACAAAGTAAAAAAATAAAACATTTCTCCCACAATTTGATTTGCATACCCTTCTTCTTTCAAACATTGGAGGTGGGAGTGAGAAGTAAAACTTCATCCCCAATTTAAGACTCCTTTGATGTAATGGTTGTGCATTGATCCCATGTTAAAAAAAAAAACGTTATGTGTAACTTAACATTATTTGGAGTTTATTCATTTTAAATAAACTAATCTTCATTCAATTCATGAAAACAAGCACTTCCTGCAAACATTTGAATCATTATATTCCGAATTCGTATGTCTGTGGATGATAAAGATGACACAAATTATTCCTCACACGTTATTAAGAAATTTAAGTAGAGTACGGTTACTAAAATGTTTGCTGGACTCAAATTATTTCATATCCCTACCAGTGCTATTGCTGGGTCATAGGGGAGTTCTATTGATAGTTTTTGAGGAACCTCCACACTGTTTTCCAGAGTAGCTGCACCAGTTTACATTCCCACCAACAGTGTAGGAGGGTGCCCGTCTCTCCACATCCTCGCCAGCATCTGTAGTCCCTTGATTTGTTCATTTTAGCCACCCTGACTGGTGTGAGGTGCTATCTCAGTGTGGTTTTGACTTGTGCTTCCCTGATGATGACAGATCTTGAGCATCATTTCATGTGTGTATAGGCCATTTGGATGTCCTCTTTGGAGAAGTGTCTGTTTATGTCTTCTGTCCATTTCCTCACTGGGTTATTTGTTTTTTGAGGGTGGAGTTTGGTGAGTTCCTTGTATATTATGGATACTAGCCCTTTATATGGTATGCCATTTGCAACTATCTTTTCCCATTCTGTCAGTTGCCTATTAGTTTTCCTGATTGTGTCCTTTGCAGTGCAGAAGGTTTTTATCTTGATGAGGTCCCAAGAGTTCAGTTTTGCATTCATTTCCCTTGCCTTTGGGGATGTGTCGAGTAGGAAATTGCTGCAGTTGAGGTCAAGGACGCTGTTTCCTACTTTCTCCTCGAGGGTGTTGATGGTTTCCTGTCTCACATTCAGGTCCTTCAGCCATTTTGAGTTAATTTTTGTGTATGGTGTAAGAAAGTGGTCAGTTTTATTCTTCTGCATATTGCTGACCAGTTCTCCCAGAACCACCTGTTAAAGAGGCAGTCTTTTTTCTGTCTTTTGGATACTCTTTGTTGCTTTGTCAGAAATTAATTGGCCATACATTTGTGGGCCAAGTTCGGGGTTCTCTATTCTATTCCATTGGTCTATGTGTCTGCTTTTGTGCCAATACCATATTGTCTTGATGATGACAGCTTTGTAATAGAGGCTAAAGTCTGGGATTGTGATGCTCACGTTTTGGTTTTCTTCTTCAATATTACTTTCAGTATTCGGGGTCTTTTGTGGTTCCATACGAATTTGCAGATGGCTTGTTCTAGCTTTGAGAAGAATGCTGATGCAATTTTGATGGGGATGGCATTGAATGTGTAGATTGCTTTGGGTAGTAATGACATTTTCACAATGTTTATTCTTCCGATCCATGAACAGGGAATGTTTTTCCATTTCTGGTGTCTTCAATCTCTTTCATAAGTTTTCTATAGTTTTCATCATATAGGTCTTTTACATCCTTGGTTAAGGTTACTCCTAGTTATTTTATGGTTTTTCATGCAATTGTGAACGGGATCAGTTTCTTGATTTCTTTTTTTGCTGCTTCATCATTGGTGTATAGGAATGTAACCGATTTCTGTACATTGATTTTCTACCCTGCAACTTTACTGAAGTCATTAGTCAAATCCATTATCAAAAATCTCCCAATGAATAAGAGCCAAGGGCCAGATGGCTTCCCAGGGGAATTCTACCAGACATTTAAAGTAGAGTTAATACCCATTCTTCTCAAACTATTCCAAAAAATAGAAAAAGAAGGAAAACTTCCAAACTCATTCTACCCAAACCAGGCAGAGACCCCACAAAAAAGAGAACTACAGGCCAATATCCTTAATGAATACAGATGCAAAAATACTCAACAAGTTACTTGCAATTCGAATTCAATAGCATATTAAAAAATTATCCAGCATGATCTAGTGGGATTCATTCCTGGGTTACAGCACTGGTTCAATATTCGCAAATCCATCAATGTGATTCATCACATTAACAAAAGAAAGGATAAAAACCATATGATCCTGTCAATAGATGCAGAAAAAGCATTTGACAAAATACAGCACCCTTTCTTAATAAAAACCCTTGAGAAAGTCAGAATAGAAGGAACTTACCTAAACATTATAATAGCAGTTTATGAAAAGCCCACAGCTAATATCATCCTCAATGGGGAAACACTGAGAGCTTTTCCCCTGAGATCAGGAACACAACAGGGGTGTCCACTATCACCACTGTTGTTTGACATAGTACTGGAAGTCATAGCATCAGCAGTCAGGCAACAAAAGGAAATAAAAGGCATCAGAATTGGTAAAGAAGAAGTCAAACTTTCACTTTTCACAGATGACATCATACTCTACATGGAATATCCATTTGACTCCCCCAGAAGCCTTCATAGTTTTTTTTTTAAACATGTATAATTACAGTACAGGACAGACTACTTCAATTTTAGGGTAGCAGCTGCCTTAACCATTTGGGTAGAGTGTTTTGTTTGTTTGTTTGCTTTATTCATGACATTAAAAATTAGTGTTGATTTGAACTAAAATTTTATTTTGTTTAATGTTTTTCTTTGAGAGAGAGAGAGAGACAGAACACAAACAAGGGAGGGCAGAGAGAGGAGGGAGACACAGAATCCAAAGCAGACTCCAGGCTCTGAGCTGTAAACACAGAGCCCAATGCAGGACTCCAACTCACAATCTGTGAGATCATGACCTAAGAAAATGCTTAACCAACTGAAACACCCTGGTACCCCTTCAGTAGATTTTTAAAGAATCACTAAGACTCTAGCAATTTGTGCTAGGCAAGCAATAAGGTTATACTGCAATATGTTTATAATTATATATATCATTGTAATGGGAGAATAGGTAATAAAAATTTTGTTAACATCATGGATCTCAAGGTTTGTTCATTGTACATGTGAATTTGTTGAAAAGTAATAATTTAGAATATAATTCCAAATTATGGTACTGTGCTATTCTTTCTTGTAAATTTCCTTGCTTAGCCCTCTCCTTACTGATAGAACTGGGTGATTTCCCTGGCTATGAATACTCATAAAAAATTAAAACTCCTTGGATCACTGAATTTTGTGGCTTGTAAAATAAGAATACATTCTAGTAATGAATACTGCATAATTTAAAATTTTAGACACTTATATTTGAAAGAGCAACCTATATATGTTAAAGTCCCAATGGATAAGTGTTTAGAATAGTATCTTGCATATGTTAAGTGTATACCATTTATTAATTATTAGGGTATGAATTGGTTATATTTCTAAAGGTGAGATTTGTTTTTTTTAATTAAATAGTTTATTACCAAGTTGGTTTCCATATAACACCCAGTACTCTTCCCCACAAGTGCTGCTCTCCATGATCATCACACCTTCCCATTCCCCCCTCCCTCTTAAGCCCTCAGTTTGTTTTCAGTTTTCAAGAGTCTCTAATGATTTGTCTCACTCCCTCTCCCTAACTCTTCCCCCACCCCTTTCCCCTTCCCATGGTCCCCTGTTAGGTTTCTCTTATTAGACCTATGAGTGAAAATATATGGTATCTGTCCTCTGCTTGACTTATTTCGTTTAGCATGACACCCTGGAGGTACATCCACTTTGATACAAATGGCCATACTTCATTTTTTTCTCTTTGCCATGTAGTATTCCATTGTATATATATCACATCTTCTTGATCCATTCATCAATTGGTGGACATTTAGGCTCTTTCTATGATTTGGCTATTGAAGAAAGTGCTGCGGGATGCCTGGGTGGCTCAGATGGCTAAAGCGAGCAACTGACTCAGGTCATGATCACACAGTTCATGGGTTCGAGCCCCGCATTGGGTTCTGTGCTGATAGCTCAGAGCCTGGAGGTTGTTTCAGATACTGTGTCTCCCTTTCTCTCTGACCCTCCTCTGCTCATGCTCTGTCTCTTTCTCTGTGTGTCTCGCAAAAATAAATAAAATATTTAAAAATTTAAAAAAAGAAAGTGCTGCTATGAACATTGAGGTACATTTGCCCCTATGCATCAGCCTTTCTGTGTCCCTTGGGTAGATCCCCAGAGGTGCTATTCTGGGTGATAAGGAAATTCTATTGATAGTTTTTTTGAGGAACGAAACTCCACACTTTTCCAGAGCAGATGTACCAGGTTACATTCCCAACAGCAGTGCAGAAGGGTGCCCGTTTCTCCACATGCTCGCCAGAATCTATAGTCTCTTGATTTGATCATTTTAGCCCCTCTGACTGGCGTAGGTGGTACCTCAGTGTGGTTTTTATTTGTATTTCCCTGATGATGAGTGATGCTGAGCATCGTTTCATGTGCCTGTTGGCCACCTGGATGTCCTCCCTGGAGAAGTCTCTCTTCATGTCTTCTGCCCATTTCTTCACTGGGTTATTCATTTTTCGGGTGTGGAGTTTGGTGAGTTTCTTATAGATTTTGGATACTAGCTCTTTATCTGATATTGCATTTGACTCTATCTTTTCCCATTCTGTCGGTTGACTATTAGTTGGTTTTTTTTATGGTTTCCTTTGCGGCGCAGAAGCTCTTTACCTTGATGAGGTCCCAATAGTTCATTTTTGCTCTTGAATCCTTTGCCTTTGGTGATGTGTTGAGTAGGAAATTGCTGCACTTGAGGTGAAGGAGGCTATTTCCTGCTTTCTCCTCAAGGATTTTGATAGTTTACTGTCTCATATTCAGGTCCATCATCCATTTTGAGTTATTTTTGTGTATGGTGTAAGAAAATGGTCAAGTTTCATTCTTCTGGATATTGCTGTCCAGCTCTCCCAGCACCACCTGTTAAAGAGACAGTCTTTTTTTTCCATCATATACTTTTTCCTGCTTTGTCAAAGGTTAATTGGCAATATACTTGTGGGACCAGTTCTGGGCTCTATATTCCATTCCATTGTTCTCTGTGTCTGTTTTTGTGCCAATACCATACTGTCTTGATGATGACAGCTTTGTTGTGGAGGCTAAAGTCTGGGATTGTGATGCCTCCCGTTTTGGTTTTCTTCCTCAATATTGCTTTGGGTATTCGGGATTTTATGTCTTGTCATTTTTAAAAGCTCATTCTGCACTGTGTGCCTTTTAGTATTGCTGTATTACAGGAGGGTCTTTTACTTTCCAAGGCCTATTGTTTCAGGAGATGTTCTTTTAATGGTGTCTCTCAGTTTCCCTTTTTATGCCTCTGATTAATTTATTTCCCTATTCAGTGATATTTGTGACTCTCAACTGTGTGTGATTTGGCTTGCTTCTTGAGGTAGCCCTGAAAAGAAAAACAGACAGACAAACACACAGGGAACAAAAGCATGCAAATGCAAAGACAGATCAAGTAAACAAGCAAACCAAAAAGGGAAAGAAAAAAAAGTACAGAAAAAAAAAGAGAGTACAGAAAAGGAAAAAAGAAGGCAAGGGGATAGACACAGCCAAAGATAAAGATCAGTCTGAGCGCATTAAACTTGAGGAGGGGAGAGATAAGAATGAAAAAAGAATGAAATAAGGTAAAATATATCTGTAGGGTAAGACTTTATCTAATCACAGCAGTGCATAAATGCTGGCCTTTCCCAGACTCTTGGGGAAAAAGGGAGCAAAGAAGGGAAAAGGAATATGAAAAAGAGGAAACAAGGGAAAAATTAAAAAATAAAAAATAATAAGAAAGAAAGGAAATTTTTTTAAATTAAAAATAAAGAAAAATAATAAGAAAAAAAGCAGCTCTCCAGCGAGGATGTGTGTGGTTTGATGTAGGGAAGTCGGGTTTCAGGGGCTGATCCCTGAGCACCCCCCCCGTTAGTGGTTGTGGGGGGAAGAATGGCGGTGCCCCAAGCCCCCCTCATACCATGCATTGCCAGCAACTCTCTTGAGTCCAACTTCCCCATGCCACGGGCAAGTCAGATTGCTTTGGTTTTCTTTCTTTCTCTCTTTCTTTCTTCTTTCTTTCTTTCTTTCTTTCTTTCTTTCTTTCTTTCTTTCTTTCTTTTTTCCTTCCTTTCTTCCTTTCTTCATTTCTTTCTTTTTTTTAATAGTTTATTGTCAAATTGGACCACTTTCTTACACCATTAACAAAAATAAACTCAAAATGGATAAAGGATCTGAATGTGATTGCTTTGGTTTTCTAAGCTCTGCCAGGTTCCTAAATCCTAGACCATGCATTGTAACGCTGCCAGCACAGTTAAAATGATCTCCAGCATGTAGGCAGCTTTCTGGCCTTGATTGAGTACGGGGACTGGGGAGCCAGCTTATCCCTAGTTCTGCCTGGAGTCGTCGAGGTGCGGAGCCCAAGGGGGACAGATTTCTCTCCCTGTACCCGGTGGCTACACCTGGTGTTTCTGTCTCTCCCATCCTGGGCTGAGGTCTCCCATCTCCAGAGATCACTCTCTGCTCATTTTCAGTCTCTTCTTCTCTTACCCCCCAGTCTTTCCGCTGCCCTGCACATCCACTCTGTGACTGGTTTTTCAGGGTCCTGAGCCACCTGTGGACACAGGGCTCTCTGTGGGCCCAGCGCCAAATTTCTGGGCACTCTTTCTCCTGGTTCTGCTTTTGTGGAGACTCGTCTCAGAGTCTCCGGTCCCAGTTCCCACTCACTCAGGCATCCATGAGGCTGTTACCAATCTCTAAAGGTGAGAATTGACCTATAGTATAATCAAATATGTGCTTTAAAAATTAAGCTCCACTATAACAGAATTCAACTCTACAAATAGTTAAACAAACCTTTCTTCATAAAGAAAGCCCAGAGCAAATTTACATTTTAAACATGGCATTCATAATTCACTTACACATGAGTTTGAAATTTAGTAATTTTATTGCAATAAAATATTTTCCTATATAGAGATAATATGTAGAGTCCTTTTCTATTTCAAAGACCAAATTTCTCCTTTGATAATATTTATTAAATCACTATTACACTTATTAGTATCAAAGTATCTTTTTTGAGTTTCTTTCTTTAAGAAACCAAAGCAATTTTTAATAGTTTATTTTCAAATTGGTTTCCATATAGCACCCTGTGTTCTTCCCCCACAAGTGCCCTCTTCCATTACCACCAGGCCCCTTCCCCTCTCCCCCTCCCCCTTCAGCCCCAGGTTCCTTTTCAGTATTCAAGAGTCTCTCAGGTTTTGTGTCTCTCTCTCTCTCTCTCCCCAACTCTCTTTTCCCCTTCCCCTCTCTGTGGCCCTATGTTATGTTTCTCCTGTTAGACATATGAGTGCTAATATGGTATCTGTCTTACTCTGCCTGTGTGTTTTATTCAAGTGATAGCAGGCTGAGGTTTTTAGCTGTTTATTCTCTTTTATTTTAAAGTAGCCAACTCTTTGCTTGTTATGAAATCAAAAGAAAAGTTTCTGAGTTGTTAAGATTTAAGAAGGAACAAGCCTGATTTTCAAATTAAGACCTAATTAGCAATTCAATTGTAAAAACACAGTTTTAGAATCACTGGACAATTTCACAGTAGTTAAACAGTAAGTAATGAGGATATCAGTAATATAATACAAAGACAGTTTCTTAGTATAGGCCTATTAAAATTCAGGATCTTGTTAATGGTATTTTTGTTTTATTAAAGAGAATTTAAGTAAAGAAATTTAACTTTAGAAATAGAAATGTTAAACACTCTACTTAATAGCACAGGGTCTGCACACTTATTACCATGTGAGAGCTGTTTCCATTACAAAGCTATTGCTATTCTAATCATTAAATTTAGTAAACTGAAATTAAGGGGCTTCTCATTCACTAAAGAAAACTAACCATTTATCTAAAAAGGCAGAGACAACAAAGAATAAACCAGGACATTTACATTATCTTTAATATTTACAAGTTAAGTTTGATAAGTTAAAGGTCAGAAAAATATATTTGCATTCTACATTACTTTGTCACACAACGTTAAAGGTAAAACACATTTGAATGTTAATGAATTCTAGTGAGCAAACATATAAAGTAAACAGCATGGTGCCAGGTACATAGTGGGAGCTCAAAGTTTGTTATTGTTTTTGTTTTTCTTTTTAATAACTGAAAGAATTTTTTCAGAAAGCATTTTAAAATAACAGTTAAAGTTCTTGAAAAGCTATAATTACCTTAAAATTTTTGAGTGCATGTAGATACCTTCTAATAGTCTAAGAGTTCATAGAACCTGTATAAATTCTTCTTTTGAATGACAATATAGGCTTCATATGAAAACCAGTTTTACATGGGTAAACATGTTATAAAATAATTGAAGAACAAAATAGCATTATATTTTTATGTTTAAGGAGAAATAATTATTCTGGAGATGTTTACATGATTTAAAGCCAATTATTTATTATTAAAAATACTCCCCTTAAAAAAGGCATGTGTGATGAGCGGTATATATTCTATATGAGTAATGAATCCTTAAATTCTACATCTGCAACCAATATTACACTGTATGTTAACTAACTGGAATTTAAAGAAAACTTGAAAAAATAAAAACATCCCTCTTATGGCTTTTATTTTGAATATTTTCTATTGTTAAAATGTTAGCACTACCCAAAACAATCTACAGATTTAATACAATATTTATTGAAATGCCAATAGAACTTCACAGACTAGAAAAAATAATTCTAAAATTTTATGTAACCACAAAAAATCCCAAAAAGCCAAAGCATCTTGTAAAATAAAAATAAAGCTGAAAGTATCACAATCCTAGATTTCAAGATATACTAAAAAGCTGTACTAATAAAAACTGTATGATATTTGCACAAAAATTGACACACAGATCTCAGAACAGAATAGAGAGCCCAGAAATAAACCCATGATTATATGGTCAATTCATCTTTGACAATGGAGACAAGAATATGCAAAGGGAAAAAGACAGGTTCTTCAATAAATGATTTTGGGAGGACTAGATGGCAACATGCAAAAGAATGAAACCAGACCACTTGATTTTACCATACACAAAAATAAACTCAAAATGGATTGAGGGCCTAAATAGGAGACATGAAACCATAAAAATCCTAGAAGAGAGCATAATTTCCCTGACATCAGCTATAACAACAGCTTTGTAGACAGGTCTCCTCAAGCAATAGAACAAAATCAAAAATAAACGAATGGGACTACATCAAAAATAAAAAAAACCTGCACAGCAAAGTAAACAAACAACAACAACAACAACAAAACAACTTAAAAGACAACTTACTAAATCAGAGAATATGTTTACAAAAGACATATCTGATAAAGGATAGTATCCAAAATACATAAAGAACTTAGGCAATTCAACTCCAAAAAAAAGCTAAATAGCCCAGTTAATAAATGGGGAGATGACTAAAAAGACAGTTCTCCAAAGAAGACATACACATCAACAACCAATTCATGAAAAGATTCTCTACATCAGTAATCATCAGGAAAATGCAAATCAAAACCACAATGAGTTATCATACCTGCCAGAATAGCTGAAATAAAAAACTCAAGAAACAACAAGTATTGGCAAAGATGTGGATAAAAAGGAACTCTTGCACACTGTTGGTGAGAATACAAACTGGTAGAGCTACTGTGGAAAACATTTTGAGGGTTCATAAGAAAGTTAAAAATAGAATTACCATATGATCCAGTAATTCCACTACTGGGTGTTTACTCAAAGAGAGGGATGCAAAACTTGAGAGACTATTGAATCCTGAGAATGAACTGAGGGTTGAGGGGGAAGGTGG
>NC_043717.1:62235981-62251348 GCF_006229205.1 Suricata suricatta | reverse complement strand
ACTCTTGCACACTGTTGGTGAGAATACAAACTGGTAGAGCTACTGTGGAAAACATTTTGAGGGTTCATAAGAAAGTTAAAAATAGAATTACCATATGATCCAGTAATTCCACTACTGGGTGTTTACTCAAAGAGAGGGATGCAAAACTTGAGAGACTATTGAATCCTGAGAATGAACTGAGGGTTGAGGGGGAAGGTGGAGGGGGGGAAAAGAGGTGGTGGTGATGATGGAGGGCACTTAAGGGGAAGAGCACTGGGTGTTGTATGGAAAACAATTTGACAATAAAATATTATGGAAAAAAATAAATAAAACAATAAAAATCAGAAACCATTTTCAATAAAAATCTGAAAGTCACTGTATGACTAGGAAAAGAACAAATTAAATCCAAAATAAAAAGAACGAAATAACTAGAGAAAGTGAAACCAATGACACTGAAAATAAGAAATCAATAAGGAAAAAAAAAACCAACAAAATCAACGTTGATTTTTGAAAACTTTAATAAAATCAGTAAGAGTCTAACTATGCAAAGTAAAAAAAAAAGACACAAATGTCACTAATATCAAAAATGAAAGAGAGACATCACTACAGATGCCATGGGTGTTAAAAGGATAATATTATTGTATTGCATTGCATTGTATTGAATTATAAAAAATTCTATGCCCACAGTTCAATAACTTTATGAAATGAACCAATTCTTTAAAAAAACACTATCAGCTGAAGGAAGATAAGATGGTTTGCCCTCACACAGCTAGATATAAATATAAATATCAAATCATTCTAAACACCCAAGAAATTGCTCTGAAGAATGACAGAATTGCACAACCAGAGGGAGGTTGGAACCAGAGAGAGGCTCCAGTGTGGAAGGTAGTAGGTGTGGAGATGTGATTTGGGGGAGAAAAGGACCATGGGTGCTTCAGATGGGAGAGGGACTTGGTCATGGAGAAGAGAGGAGAGAGAAAGAGCTCAGAATACAGGAGATTGAACAGGAAAAACACTTCCCCAAAACCATTCCCTAGGAAAACGAAAGGGTTTGATTATCATGAGTTTTGACAACCAGTGGAATTCAAAAAAACAGAGTTTTAGAAGTCCATGCCATTGTTGGTGTGGAGTCTGGTGGGCACAGTGGTGCCCCTGTGGAAGAGGGGAGAGGCCCTGGAGTGGGCTGCCTGATAGGAGGATCCCTTGGGGCATATAAGGAGACACATTTACCTCTTCTTGAGTGCATCTGGAAGAGATGGCATTGCCCCACAGGGAAAAAAAGAGATGGAGGGTGCCATTGCACAGCCCCCAATCCTTAACAAAGTGGCAGAGACACCTGTTGAGGGTAGCCAACCTGGACCTGGCATTTTGCTGTGATTTGCTCTAAACTTTCAGGTCCTGAGTGCTAGTGCAACTATCCTTGGACAAACTTCCATCAGTCTCAGTCCAGTAAGATACTCTACCAGAGGACCTGCTCTAGTTTCTCCAAGGCCATGTCCCTGAAGTGAGGAGTGTTGAAGTTCAGCTGGCCAGCCTGAGTTAAAATGCAAGTGCCCTGCACTGCCAGGAGGTCAGACAGCCCAGACACAGACAGGGTATAGGTGGGGATTTGAGGGAGACTTGTGACACACAAGGGGAGATTGTTTCCTTTTCTGCTAGGCTTCCAGACAACAGTGGCCACAAACTCCACTCTCTGGGGATGAGGGAAATGGCAGGTGCCATTTTTCTCCTCCACCCATCAGCACAGACCAACTTCAGTGAACAGAACAGCACCAACAGTGGAGACCTCAGCTGTTTACACCAAGCCCTATCAACCTGTACTTTGCGGATGCTTCTTTACTAGGGCAAGTGTGACTGAGAACCAGAGCAGGAGGCTCCTGCTAAAAAAGGAACAGAAAAAGAAAAACCCTGCATGAACCAAGTCTACTGACTATATAGTGCTGAAAAACTTCAGCTCTTCTGGAAATGATACTGCTTCTTTTACTAAGCAGACCAGAGCACACCTAGCCTAAACTCGCCAAACTCTGGACAAAATTCAGATATTCCCCAATGCAGATAAGGAGAAACTCTGCACAGGACTGACCTGAGGGAAAAAGCAGCCAAAACACAGCATCAGAGTACACAAGAATACATAGAAATACGTCGTAAAACCCACAGCTAATAACATCCTCAATGGGGAAAAACTAAAGGCTTTCCTCTTTGTTTAGAAGCAAGACAGGGATGAACACTTAACTATTGTTATTTAACATGGTACTGAAAGTCTAGCCTCAGCAATGAAACAACAAAAGAAATAAAAGACATCCAAATTACCAAAAAAAGAACTGAAACTTTCAATATTCCCAGATGACATGACAGTCTATGTAGAAAATTTGAAAGACTCCACCAAAAAATTGCTAGAACTGAAAGACAAATTCAGTCAAGTCAGAGGATTCAAAATTAACATACAGAAATCTGTTACATTTCTATGCATCAACAAGGAAGCAGAAGGAAAAGAAACCAAGGAATCCATCCCATTTATAGTTGCCTCCAAAACCATATGATAGCTAGGAATAAATCTAACTAAAGAGATGAAAAATATGTTCTCTGAAAACAATAGAACACTTATGAAAGAAATTGAAGATGACACAAAGAAATGGAGAAATATTCCATAGTCATGAAGTTGAAGAAACGTATTGATGTATAGGAATGTAACTGATTTCTGTACATTGATTTTGTACCCTGCAACTTTACTGAATTCATTGATCAGTTCTAGAAAGCTTCTGGTGGAGTCTGCGGGGTTTTCCATGGAGAGTATCATGTCATCTGCGAAAAGTGAAAGTTTGACTTCTTCATTGCCAATTCTGATGCCTTTTATTTACTTTTGTTGTCTGATTGCTGATGCTAGGACTTCCAGCACTATGTTAAACAATAGTGGTGAGAGTGGACACCCCTGTAGTGTTCCTGATCACAGGGGGACAGCTCTCAGTTTTTTCCCATTGAGGATGATATTGCCTGTGGTCTTTTCATAAACTGCTTTTATAATGTTTAGGTAAGTTCCTTCTATTCCCGTTTTCTCAAGAGTTTTTATTAAGAAAAGGTGCTGCATTTTCTCAAATGCTTTTTCTGCATCTATCGACAGAATCATATGGTTTTTATCCTTTCTTTTGTTAATGTTATGGATCACGTTGATGGATTTGCGAATATTCATCATCAAGACAGTATGGTATTGGTACAAAAACAGACACATAGACCAAGGGAATAGAATAGAGAACCCAGAACTGGGCCCACAAATGTATGGCCAATTTATTTTTTAAAAAGCAGGAAAGAGTATCTGATGGAAAAAATACTGCCTCTTTAGCAGGTGGTGCTGGCAGAACTGGACAGCAACATGCAGAAGAATGAAACTAGACCACTTTCTTACACCATACACAAAAATTAACTCAAAACGGCAGAAGGACCTGAATGTGAGACAGGAAACCATCAAAACCCTCGAGGAGAAAGTAGGAAAAACCCTCCTAGACCTCAACTGCAGCAATTTCCTACTCGACACATCCCCAAAGGCAAGGGAAATGAAAGCAAAAATGAACTATTGGGACCTCATCAAGATAAAAAGCTTCTGCACTGCAAAGGAAACAACCAAGAAAATGAATAGGCAACTGACAGAATGGGAAAAGATAGTTGCAAATAACATATCAGATAAAGGGCTAGTATCCAAAATATACAAGGAACTCACCAAACTTCACACCCACAAAAAAAATAACCAAGTGAAGAAATGGGCAGAAGACATATGCAGACACTTCTCCAAAGATGACATCCAGATAGCCTACAGGCACATGAAATGATGCTCAACCTCACTTTTCATCAGGGAAATACAAATCAAAACCACACTGAGATACCACCTCACTCCAGTCAGAGTGGCTAAAATGAACAAATCAAGAGAGTATAGATGCTGGCAAGGGTGTGGAGAGACGGGCACCCTCCTACACTGTTGCTGGGAATGTAAACTGGTGCATCTGCTCTGGAAAACAGTGTGGAGGTTCCTCAAAAAACTATTCATTGAACCCCCTTATGACCCAGCAATAGCCCTGCTAGGGATTTACCCAAGGGATACAGAAGTGCTGATGCATAGGAGCACATATACCCCAATGTTCATAGCAGCACTGTCAACAATAGCCAAAATATGGAAAGAGCCTAAATGTCCAACACCTGATGAGTGGATCAAGAAGATGTGGTATATATATACAATGGAGTATTACATGGCAATGAGAAAGAATGAAATATGGCCATTTGTAGGAAAGTGGATGGTCCTCGAGAGTGTCATGCTAAGTGAAATAAGTCAGACAGAGAAGGACAAATACCATATGTTTGCACTCATAGGTCTAACAGGAAAACAGGAGAAGCCTAATGGAGGACCAGGGGGAGGGGAAGAGGGAAAGAGAGTTGAGGAGAGAGAGGGACGCAAAACTTGAGAGACTATTGAATACTGAAAACGAACTGAGGGCTGAAGGTGGAGGGGGGAAAGGAGTTGAGGTGATGGAGGAGGGCACTTGTGGGGAAGAGCACTGGGTGTTGTATGGAAACTAATTTGACAATAAACTATTTAAAAAAAAGAAAACTATTGATAAAATTTCTATACTGTCCAAAGCAATCTACACATTTAATGTGATTCCTATGAAAATACCATCAGTATTTTCCACAGAATTAGAACAAAAAATCCTAAACGTGTTATCAATCAAAAATCACTCCCAAATAGTCAAAGCAATCATGAAAAAGGAAAGAAAAACTGCAGGTATACAATTCTGAACTTCAACTTATATTACAATGTGCAGTAATAAAGACAAGTGTGGTACTGGCACAAAAACACATATGGATCAGTGGAACAGAATAGAAAATCCAGAAATGGACCCACAACCATATGGTCAACTAATCTTTGACGGACCATGGAAGAATATCCAATGGAAAAATCAATTTCTTCAAAAATGGTGTTTGGAGAACTAACAGAAAAATGCAAAAGAATGAAACTGGACCACTTTCTTTTGCCATACACGAAAATTAACTCAAATTGTTGAAATATAGAAATATGAGACAGGAAACCATCAAAATACTGGAAGAGAACATAGGCAGCAACTTGTTTGACATCAGCCTGAACAACTTCTTACTAGACATGTCTCCTGAGGCAAGAGAAGCAAATGCAAATGTAAATTATTGGGCTTCATCAATTTAAAAAGTTTCTACACATTGAAGAAAGCAATCAAGAAAACCAAAAGTTAGCCTATGAAATTGTAGAAGATATTTGAAAACTACATATCTGATATCCAAAATCTATAAAGAGCTTAGCAAGTGGAATACCCAAAAAACAAATAATCAAGTTAAGAATTGGGCGGAAGACATGAATAGACGTTTTTCCCAAGAAGACACACAGGTGGACCACAGACACATGAAAAGATGCTCAATGTCACTCATTAGCAGGGAAATACACATCAATATAAGGATGAGATATCACCTCACACCTGTTAGAGTGTCAAAAATTTACAACACAGGAAACAACAGATTTAGGAGAGGATGAGGAGAATGGGGAATATTCTTACACTGTTGGTGGGAAAGAAAACTGGTGCAGCTACTTTGGAAAACAGTAGAGGGTCCTCAAAAAGTTAAAAATATAACTTCCCTATGACCCAACAAGTGCACTACTAGTTATTTACTCAAAGGATACAAAAATACTGATTCAAAGTGGCATATTTACCACTATCAAGAGTAGCCAATTATGGGAAGAGCCCAAATGTCCTGACTTATGAATGGATAAACATATGGTATATATATTCAATGGAATATTTCTCAGCTATCAAAAAGAAAGAAATCTTGTTATTTGCAATAATGTGGACTGAGCTGGAGTCTATTGTGCTAAGCAAAATAACTCAAAGAAAGACCATATGATTTCACTCATATGTGGAATTTAATTTGTTATTTTTTAAATGTTTATTTATTCTTGAGAGAGACAGAGGGCAAGCAGGGGAGGGGCAGAGAGTGGGGGAGACACAGAATCTGAAGCAGGCTCCAGGCTCTGAGCTGTTAGCACAGACCTAACGTGGGGTTCAAACCCATGAACTGTGAGATCATTACCTGAGCTGAAGTCAGATGCTTAATTGACTGAGCCACCCACACATCCCTCATATGAGGAATTTAAGAAACAAAATAGACAAATATAAGGAAAGGGAGGATACATAGTAGCAAGCCATAAGAGACTCTCAACTACAGAGAACAAACAGGGTTGATGGAGGGTAGGTGGGCAGCAGATGGGCTAAATGGGTGACGGGTATTAAGGAAAGCGCTTGTTTTCTGGAGCACTGTTGTACGTAAATGACGAATCACCAAATTCTGCTCCTGAAAACAATATTACACTGTTTGTTAACTAAGTGAAATTTAAATAAAAATTTGAAAAAAGAAAATAAAGGGGCAGAAGACATGTATAGACATTTTTTCAAAGAAAACATACAGGTGGCTAACAGACATATGAAAAGATGCCCGACATCACTCACCATCAGACACATATAAATCAAAACCACAATGAGGTACAACCTCACAGCTATAAGAATGGCTAAAATGAACAATACAGGAAACAATAGATGTTGGCGAGGATGTGAAGAAAGGGAAACCCTATTGCACTGTAAGAGTGCAGACTGGTAAATCCATTCTGGGAAACAGTATGGAGATTCCTCAAAAAGTTAAAAATGTAACTACCCTGTGATCTATCAATTCCACTACTACATATTTACCCAAAGGATACAGATATACTGTTTTGAAGGGGCACATGCACCTGGATGTTTATAGCAGCATTATCAACAATAGCCAAAATATGGAGACAGCCCAAATTTCCATCTACTGATGAATAGATAAAAAAGAGGTGGTATATATATTCAGTGGAAATTACTTAGCCATCAAAAGAATGAAACCTTGCCATTTGCAATTATCTGGATGGTGCTAGAATGTATTATGCTAAGATAAATAAGTTAATCAGAGAAAGACAAATATATACTTTCATTCATATGCAGAATTTAAGAAAAAAAACCAGATGAACACATAGGAATGGGAGGGGAGAAAAATGGATCCTCTGAAGGATACAGAACAAACACGGAGAGTGTGATGGAAGGAGGTGGATAGGTGGGCTAAATGGGTAATGTGTATTAAGGAGGGGCTGTGTGTTGTATGTAAGTGATGAATCACTGAATTTTACTCATGAACCAATGTGGGTATATATATACACACATATATACACTATATATAGTATATTATACACACATATATACACTATATATATATACACTATATATATATACATATATATATATATATATATATATATATATATATATATATATACACATTGCTTTGGCAATTTGGGATCTTTTGTGATTCCATACAAATTTTAGGATCATTTGTTTTAGCTCTATGAAAAATGCTGGTTGTGTTTTTATCAGAATTGTATTAAATGTGTGTATTATATGTCCATTGATGGATAAATGGATAAAGAAGATAGTGTGTGTGTGTGTGTGTGTGTGTGTGTATATATAATATGCATATATATTATAAATATACATACATAATAGAATATTAGTCAGTCATCTGAAAGAATGAAATTTTGCCATTTGCAACAATGTGAGTGGAGCTAGTGTGTATTATGTTAAGTGAAATAAGTCAAAGAATGAGAAATACCATATAATTTCACTCATATGTGGAATTTAAGAAACAAAACAGATGAACTTATAGGAGGAAAAAAGAAGGAAAAAAGAGAGAAAGGAAAACATACCGAGTCTTAAAAATGAAAAACTGAGGGTTGATGGAGGGTGTTGGGTGGGGTGCTGGGTTAGATTGGTGAAGGGTATTAAGGAGAGCACTTGTTATGATAAGCAGTGGGAGTGATGAATTACTGAGTTCTACTCCTGAAACCAATATTGCACTGTATGTTAACTAACTAGAATTTAATAAAATTTGAAACATTAAGAAAATAATAAAATAAAAATAATATAAAATAAAACAAACACAATCTACCAATGCTCTTATAAGAAGAAATGGACAAACTGAGTACACAAATATTTATTAAATAAATTTATCAATAATTTATAAACGTCAAAAACAGAGAGCACCATGTCTGAAATGGGTTTACTGGCGAATCCTACCAAACAATTAAGGAAGAAGTTATGTCAATTCTCCAATATCTCTTTCAGAGGATAGAAGCAGAAGAAATACTTCCTAACTCATTCTAAGAGAACAGCATTACCCTAACATCATAACTAGATAAAAAAAAGACATTACAAGAAAACTACAGACTAAACTCTCATAATACCTCAGCAAACTATTAGAAAATCAAATTTGTAATGTATAATAAGAATTTTTCGCGAAGACCAGGTGGGTTTGCTTCCAGGTATGGTTCAAATTTTGAAAATCAATTAATATACTGCATCACATGAACAAGCCAAAGGAGAAAACTGTATGTGTTGTGTTGTTTCATACTTATGTTTTCTATATTAAATATTTTTTTAAAAACTCAAGCTGAGGACGATGCAACTGGTCTAAGTTCCATTTTCCACAGGAATGTAGTCTTGAACAAGATGAAAACAAGAGTAAACTGATTTTGAGAAAAAGGTGAACACGTTTGAAGGTTTCCACTTATACTTTTAATTCAAAAGAGAGTTGATAAAAATTTTCTCATGAACTCAACTTTGAATTTTTAATGGTACATCAATAAAAATCTTAGAACATGGTATAGTCCAGTAGGAAATATATAATTCAAAGGACTGCTCATACTTCATAATACATTGTAAACTAATTAACTGTTGATTAATGAACTATAGCTCTCCCTCAGGGCAGTTATAGAAGATACCATATTAAGGTATTCTGGAATACATTTACTAGTAAATCAAATTCAGTTAAAATCAGTAAATACTTATAAGTTATTATGGAATAAAAATATTCATAAATATTCATAATATGGCAAAATGCCACAAATTTAGTGGAGAAAGAGATTTCACTTCTTTGGATCACTAATCCTTTATTTTATTTATAAAAAGGGTGGCTAAGCTGCTTTAAGAATGAATATGCAGAGCTCAGTTTTCTGTAAGTGGAGTATGCAAACTAACATTCTACTAAATGGAAATTCATTTATGTACACTGCTACAGGGTCAATAGGCCTTTAGAAACAATATGAATCTACAATTGTATTTTCCTTTCAGAATTAATCCAGAAGAGTCCCTATTTACGTATTCCAACCTCACCCCAAAAAAAGCAATTGGGAAATTTCTTTGAAGTCACACTTTACATGTTTTTGAGGACAATATTGAATGAATCAAAATATTTATTAGTCACATCTGCTCAGATTCAAGTAGAATTTAAGTTTTAATATGTTATTATTTACGTTTCTGCTAATATACAAAATTTATCTATTTATTTATTTGTTTATTTACTTTTATAGTTTATCATCAAGTTGGTTTCTGTAAAACACCAGTGCTCATCCCAACAAGTGCCCTTGTCCCTGACCATCACCGCTGTTTTCCTCTTCCTCATGCCCATCAATCCTGTTTGTTCTCAGTATTTAAGTCTCTTGGGGCACCTGGGTGGCTCAGTCGGTTAAACTTCTGGCTTCGACTCAGGTCATGATCTCACGGTTCGTGGGTTCGAGACTGGCGTCAGGCTCTGTGCTGACAGCTAGCTCAGAGCCTGGAGCCTGTTTCATATTCTATGTCTCCCTCTCTCTCTGACCCTCTCCTGCTCATGCTGTCTCTGTTTCTCAAAAATAAATTTAAAAAAAAAAACAGAAAAAAACTTAAAAAAAAAGGAGTCTCTTATGATTTGCCTCCCTCCCTCTCCTTAAATATTTTCCCCCTTCCTCACCCCCATGGTCCTCTGTTAAGTTTCTCCTGTTCCACATATGAGTGAAAACATATGGTATCTGTCCTTCTCTGCCTGACATATTTCACTTAGCATGACACCCTTGAGATCCACCCACCTTGCTATAAATGGCCAGATTTAATTCTTTCTTATTGCCATGTAGTATTCCATTGTATATATAAACAACATCTTCTTCATGAAGTTGATGGACATTTAGGTTCTTTCCATGATTTGGCTATTGTTGAAAGTGCTGCTATTAAACATGTACATGTGCCCCTATGCATCAGCACTACTGTATTGCTTGGTAAATTCCTGGCAGTTCTATTGCTGAGTTAGAGAGGAGTTCTACTGTTAATTTTGTGAGGAATCTCCACATTGTTTTCCAAAGGGGCTGTACCAGTTTACATTCCCACCAATAGTGTAGGAGGGTGCCCGTTCCTCCTCATCCTTGCCAGCATCTATAGTCTCTTGATTTGTTCATTTTAGCCACTTTGACCAGTGTGAGGTGGCATTTCAGTATGGTTTTGATTTGTATTTCCCTGATGATGAGTGATGGTAAGCATCGTTTCATGTGTCTGTTGGCTATCTGGATGTCCTCTTTGGGGAAGTTTCTGTTTATGTCTTCTGCCCATCTCTTGACCAGTTTGTTGTTTTTCAGGTGTGGAGTGACAACCAGAATTTAAAAGTTCAAGTTGGGACACCTGGGTGGCTCAGTTGGTTAAGCAACTGACTCTTGATCTTGACTTTGGTCATGAGATCACAGTTCATAGGTTGAAGCCCCATATCGGGCTCTATGCTGATAGCACAGATTGAGCCTGCTTCAGATTGTCTCTCTCCCTCTGTCTCTGCTCCTGCCCTGCTCGTGTGCTTGTTCTCTCTCTCAAAATAAATAAACAAATTTTTTTAAAAGCTCAAATTAATACAAGCTGGTAAATACACAAATTTTCAATATAAGGTGTTGTTCATTTCTGAAAGAATCTTATATTGAATCACAATTGAAAACCTGAGAGACTATTGAATACTGAAAATGAACTGAGGGTTTAAGGGGGAAGAGGAGGAGGAAGGGAGATGGAGGTAATGGAGGAGGTCACTTGTCTGGAAGAGCACTGGTGTTATATGGAAACAAATTTGTAAATAAACTATTAAATAAAAGAAAGCCTTGTTGATGAAAATCCTTGACAATTATGGGAAATGATAGCCACAAGAGAAGCTAAAATTGAGAAGTTAAATGTTTTTCAAAATGCAAATCAGTCATTGGATTATGAGTCACAACTCATTTACTTACTTGGCATTCCTTTAATTTAGCTCTGAAAAATGATACTTTTTTTTTTTTTACCAAATTCCATTTGAAGAGAATTCAGAAATAAAACAGTCGTGGGAGGAATGGACTTCTATGGATACACATGACAAAGATAAAATAGAACCTGGTCATAGATGAAATAGGTAGTTTAGAAATTTCTGCAGCTGTACTTCAATATTGTCAGATTACAAAATGAGTTGGCATAATAAAATATGATTCTATACTTTTACTTGAGTCACAGAGTTAAGTATGCATATCATGATGAATAAGTGAAACATCAAAATAAATAACTTTTTTCTTCTGGAAGACATTGAAAAAATATTATACAGTTACCAATCAAGATATCATAAGTGAAAAAACTACTTTAAGTTTTGAAAAGACACAATTTTTAAAGTTTATTTATTTTTGAGAGAGAGAGCAAGCAGGGAAGGGTCAGAGAGAGAGGAAGAGCCCAACACGGGGTTCAAACCCACAAACCATGAGATCATAACCTGAGTTGAAGTCAGACACTTAACTTACTGAACCACCCAGGAGCCCCTGTTCTTCTTTCTTAGTACAGTAAACACATGACGATACGCCACATTGAGAAATTAAATGCAGGGTTAACTTCCTAGCCTGATTTTCCTCGACAGTTTAACTATCTATCTACATTATCCTCCCACCCCCACCAAAAAGAGCAAAAAAAAAAAAAGAATTTAAACATGCATTTGTTACAATTGCAGTTCGAATGGTTTTTCAAGCCAAACCATCTATCAAAGCTACCAATAACTTGAAAAATGGAGTTTCATCTCCTTTTATTTTCTCTACCCATGCTCTAGTAAAAGTTCTAAGTGCCTAGGACACTACATGGTATATAGAGGTATATGGAAAAACAAAGTAGAAAGAGAATGCTAAAACTAATATGAATAAATCTGAAACACCCAGCAAATTTATCTAAGAAATCATAATACTATATATGAGCTTTACATAGTTAACTCTGAGGGCCTAGACGGGTAATGTTTTTCTAGATACCACTATAGGAAATAGCAACCTATACTCTCATGGATTAGGGATGAAAGTATTTCTTCCACCAATTTATGTATGTATTTAACTGGCATTTTCATATACTCTTCCTGTGTACCAGGCATTGTCTAAGGCCATTACAGATAACTCATTTGATTCTTAAGATAGACTTAGGTAGGGGTAGATACTATTATTATCATTATCCTTGTTTTACAGATTAAGAAACTAAAAGACACACACTTTAAGCAACTTGTTCAGGACACATAACTATCAAATGATGAATCTAGGATTAGAGTCTTCTCAGTCAAGCTCCAAAGTTCATGTGTTTAACCACAACACTATACTTCTAAGTATGATTTTGTAGATGTTCTACAATTGTCCAATGACATAATTGTATCCTGTAGTCTTAACAGTTTCATTTTCATAATGTAATTAAAAATCCACAAATACAAATTTATTAGGGTACACCTCTCATCCAGTCATATAACTGTAAAATTGTGTTAATCTAAAATAAAATTCCAACATTTCATAGATAAGCCTCTTTAGCTATCCATAATAATAAACTCACAGGCTAGAGAAAAATAAATCTGCTATTCTATAAATTAAACATTTATAAATTAGCCATTCTATAAATGAGGATTTGGGTCTCCAAAGTACACTGTTATGTGTAAGTCACACGTGACAACTTAGATGTCTGTAATCAAGGTATTTGCCTTGAATGTGCTCAGTGAAATAAATCAGACAGAGAAAGACAAATACGATATGATCTCACTTACATGTGTAATTTCAAAGCATCAAACTTATTGAAACAAATAATAGAATGGTGGTTAACAGGGGCTGAGGGATTGGATAAATGGGGAATGGCTGGTCAAACGTGCAAGCTTTCAGTTATAAGATGAATAAGTTCTAGGGATGCAGGATACAGTATAGTGACTCTAGTTAACAATACTGCATTATATTGTTGAAAGTGCTGAGAATAAAGCCTTAATGTTGTCACCATAACAAAAACAATAATATCTTAATTATGTGAGGTGAAGGATATGTTAACTAAAACTTTATTTTTGTAAACGTTTCCCAATACCTATTTGTATTAAATCATCACATTATATACCTTAAATTTACACAGTGTTATGTCAGTTATATGTCAGTAAATTGGAGACAACATACATTTACCTGGGACATCTGGAACACCTGTTTGTCCAAGTTTTACATGAATGACATTTCTTCTCAGCCTGCTATATCTGATCCTTCTTATCTTTCTCAGTGTATATTACTATATGCTTTAGAGCCTATAGAGGGAACTATATAATAGATTTTAATAATGGAAGAAACCCTCTTTTGTCAAAGACGATTACTTTCACTGAGGACCAGGGGAAACAGAACCCTGAGCTCATTGGTGGTTTTTATTTAATATTCTATTCTAATTTGTTTAAAACCATAGCAGTATGAAATGTCATAGGAAGATATAAATACTCACTTAATTATTTTTTGAACCTACAAATAAAATTTAAAGAAAACCCTGTTCATTTCTTGTTGCTCAAACTTTCCCAAGATTCTGATATTCTAAGTTATTTACCATTTCATCTGACTTTGTGGTCTTTGTAGACTTTTCTGATGGAGCATGTTTCAGTGGCAGCAAACAGTGTATATTGGGCATGCTTGCCAATCCCCCCAAAAAACAGAAAATTTCTTTTTTTGTTAAAATGAGTTTTCTCTGGGGGTACCTGCATGTCTCAGTTGGTCAACTGTCTGACTGGCTCAGGTCATGATCTCACAGTTTGTGGGTTAGAGCACCACATTGGGCTCTGTGCTGACAGCTCAGAGTCTGGAGCCTGCTTTGGATTCAGTGTCTCCTTCTCTCTCTCTCTGCCTCTCCCCCACAAATTTTCTGTCTCTCTTTGTCTCTCTCAAAAATAAACATTAAAAATAAGTTTTCTCTGGATCTTAAAACTTTTTATTATGGATTTCACAATCCAGCAAAAACAATCTGTTTTCACCAAGACCGTAAAATCTCAAATTAAATATGGAAAATTCATTGTTAATTCAAAGCCTTTATTTTAAAATTTTATTTTAATTCCAGTTAGTTAACATACAGTGTTATATTAGTTTCAGGTGTAAAATATAGTAATTTAACACTTCCACACATAATGCTTTACTCATCATATGTACACTCCTTAACCCCCATTATGTATTTAACTCATCCTCCTCCCCAACTCTCTGCTCTGGTAACAATCATTTTGTTCTCTACACTTAAGAATCAGTTTCTTGGTCTCTCTCTCTCTCTCTCTCTCTCTCTCTCTCTCTCTCTCTCTCTCTCCTTCTCTCTCTCTTTATCCTTGCTCATGTATTTTGTTTCTTAAATTCCACATGTTAGTGAAATCATGTTATTTGTCAAACTCTGAATGACATCTTTTGCTTAGCACTATACTCTCTAGCTCCATCTATGTTGTTGCAAATTGCAGGAATTCATTCTTAATTATGACTGAGTGATATTCCGCAGTTTACATACCACTTCACTATCCATTCATTAGCTGATGAACATTTGGGCTGTTTCTATAGTTTGGCAATTGTAGATAATTCTGCTATAAACATCGGGGTGCATGTATCTCCTTGAATTTGTATTTTTTTATCTTTTGGATAAACACCTAGTAGTGTGATTTCTGGATCATAGGGTAGTTCTGATTTTAACTTTTTGGAGATCCTCAGTATTGTTTTCCAGACTGGTTGCACAAATTTGCATTCTCACCAACAGTGCAAGAGGGGTCCCCTTTCTCCACATCCTCTCCAAAAACTGTAGTTTTATGTGTTTTGTGTTTACCCATTCTGACAGGTGTGATGTGATATCCCATTAGAGTTTTTTTTTTCCACAGGAAAAGTGATATTTTATTTTGTATAAATGTTTTTTTCCCCATTTTTCCATAATATTTCATTGTCAAATTGTTTTCCATACAACACCCAGTGCTCTTCCCCTCAAGTGCCCTCCACCATCACCACCACCTGTCTTCCCCCCTCCCCCCTCCCCCAACCCTCAGTTCATTCTCAGCATTCAATAGTCTCTCAAGTTTTGCATCCCTCTCTCTCCCCAACTCTCTCTCCCTCCTCCGCTCCCCCTGGTTCTCCATTAGGTCTCTCTTGTTTTCCTGCCAGACCTATGAGTGCAAACATATGGTTTCTGTCCTTCTCTGCCTGGCTTACTTCACTCAGCATGACACCCTCAAGGTCCAT
>NC_043717.1:62204236-62235881 GCF_006229205.1 Suricata suricatta | reverse complement strand
CATTCTTCTACATGTTGCTGTCCAATTTTCCCAGCACCACCTGCTAAAGAGGCAGTCTTTTCTCCATTTGTATTTCCCTGATGATGAGTGATGTTGAGCATCTTTTCATATGTCCGTTGGCCATCTGGATGTCCTTTTGAGAAAATCATCTATTCGTGTCTTCTGCCCGTTAATAATTGGGTTATTCCTTTTTTGGGTGTTGAATTTTGTTTTCTAAATATATTTTGGATATAACCCTCTATCAAATAAGTCATTTGAAAATATCTTCTCCCATTCTTTCTTTTTTCTCCTTCTCCCATTCTGTAGATTGCCTTTTAGTTTTGTTAATTGTTTCTTTTGCTGTGCATAAGCTTTTTGTTCTGTTGAAGTCCTGATAGTTTATTTTCGCTTTTGTTTCTCTTGCCTCAGAAGCCATATGTAGAAAGACGTTATTATGGCCAATGTCTAAAGCGTTACTTGCCTGTGTTCTCCTCTATGATATTTAGAGTTTTGTGTCTCACATTTAGGTCTTTAATCCATTAAAAAATGTTTTTTGGGGTGCCTGTCTGGCTCAGTCGGTTGAGCGTCTGGCTTCGGCTGAGGTCATTATCTCACGGTTTGTGGGTTCGAGCCCCACATCAGGCTCCGTGTGACAGCTAGCTCAGAGCCTGGAGCCTGCTTCAGATTCTGTGTCTCCCTCTCTCTCTCTGACCCTCCGCTGCTCGCACTGTCTCTCTCTGTCTCTCAAAAATAAATTTTAACAAAACATAAAAAAAAATTAAAAATATTTTTGTATATGGTGTGAGAAAATGAAGCAGTTTCATTCTTTTGCAACTTTTCCCAATTTCACCTTAGAAGATTTATCACAGAGGTGCCTGAGTGACTCAGTCCATTGAGGGTCTGACTTCATTTTGGCTCTGGACTTGATCCCAGGTTTATAGGATCAAGCCCTACATTGGGCTCTGTGCCGACACTGTGGAGCCTGCTTGGAATTCTGTCACACACACACACACTCTCTCTCTACCTCTCTTTCTTACTCTGTCTCTCAAAAGATAAACATGGAAAACCAAGATTTATCACGAAAAGTATAATAAACAGTATTTTTACAAGTTTATCTTCATGAGTTGTTTAAAAAGGTATAAGTCAAATTGACGACGTACAAAGTCCAAAACAGCCACTGTCTACATAATGATACAAATTATGCAACTCATCTTGAAGATATAATCTAACTACTAAGAATCTTAAGTTTTAAAAGACTATATAAATGGCTGCTGGTATTATTATCATCACACTGCTATTATGATCTTTTTATCATATTAGGTATGATTCTATGGTAATGTCATAATATTATAACATATTTGCTGAGTTAACCTGTGTATGGCATTCAGACTCATGCATTTAAATAATTCTGTCATTTCATTCACTACACAAACTATGACAATCATCACCTTCACATTTTCTGCTGATCTTTCATCTTTATTGGATACATATCTTCAAAAGCTCACATTATTCTTCCTTGTAATTCCTGACTATATATTGTGAAACAGTTTGTGTTCATTAAGTCCATTTGAACACTACATTATAAATGGGATACAATTTGTTTCATTTTTCTTTTTTGTTTCTTTTCCTCAATTTGTTTTAAAAATTATTCTGAGCATTACATAAACCATTACCCCATCTTTAAATAATAAAACAAATTTGGTTAAATAATGACTCCAATTTTCCCAGACACACAAAATATATGTACGTCTCCTGTACACATTTTAAAAAAGCATCATGAGAGGAATGTAATTTTGCCATCTGCAGCTTCCAGCCTTTCCCTAGAGAAGCTATGAACCCATTAAAAATTACTATATATGATTTTTATGCTTAGATTATTAACTCTCAACCCTAAAACACACAGGGGTATTTACTCAGTGATTCGATCAAATGTGACTTGTACAATAATAAGCATTTTCAGTTGGCTCCAGGAAGTGCAATAATGGATTAGACCATTTATGTTCAGTTCTCTTCTATAAAGCCAGTCCCTAACAACCATCCACATCGTAATTACCTAGGTTTTGGAGACGTAACATAAAAAAATAATATAAAACTTGTCATTAATAATTTTTAGTATTGATTATGTGCTGGACTTATAATATTTTGGAAATATTGGGTTAACTGAATTATTATTAAAATTAATTTCACTGATTTCTTGTCCTTTTAAATATGTGGCTACTAGAAAATTTAGAATTACATATGTAACTCTCATTGTATTTATTTTTATTTAACAGTGCTTTCCCAAACTGTTTAATTAAATTATATTTAAATCTGGCAATTACAATGTGGGTGGTTGTATATATATACAATGGAGTACAACATGGCAAAGAAAGAATGAAATATGGCCATTTGTAGCAAAGTGGATGGACCTCGAGGGTGTCATGCTAAGCGAAATAAGTCCGGTGGAGAAGGACAGATACCATATGTTTGCACTCATAGGTCTAATAGGAGAAACCTAACAGAGGACCATAGGGAGGGGAAGGGGGAAAGGGAGTTGGGGAGAGGGAAAGACACAAATCATGAGAGACTATTAAATACTGAGAATGAACCCAGGGCTGAAGGGGGAGGGGAAGAAGAGGAAGGAGATGATGGTCATGGAGGGGGGCACTTGTGGGGAGAAGCACTGGGTGTTGTATGGAAACCAATTTGACAATAAACTATTATAAATAAAAATATATAAATAAATAAATAAATAAATAAATAAATAAATAAATAAATACCTTTGGGAGATCCTGTCCTTTGTCTTTTTGGAGTTAGACTAAGGAATGAGAGTTTGACTGATAATGCTAGTTATACACACCAGCATTCTGGTAAGAATAATGAATTAAAATATTTTAATCATAATGACAAGAAGTTATCCTCTCTGTTTGATAAAGAAAGCTGGAGGCAGACAGGTAAATAAAGGCCTAATTTTCAAAATTCTACAAATAAGTATCTAGAAATGGGGGGGATTAAATAACTGTATAAATCAGTGAAGTTGTTCAGGGTTTGGAATATATTACATTACAAAGTTATCTAACAAATCTACTAAAATTTTTTCCTTGTTTAGTAATTATAGCTTTAAAGAAATTCCTTCTGATTAAAGTTTGTAGAGAAACACCCTAGACAACATAGACAAATCAATCCTCATAATGAATGTGACTTTTTCTTAAGTAGAGAGGAAATAACATGTCAGTTTTTAAAGAAATAACTATAGCTACCAAATAAGATAGAAATTGGGAGCAAGGAGAGGGGGAAAAAAACTTCTAGGTGCATGTGCATACATACACACTCCACATACACACACATGTAAGTAATGTCACCCCCATCAACAGATGGAAACTACAGCAGTACCATCAACTTTAATTCTGTGATAAATCTGATTCTGCATAGCTAACTTTATACACACACCAAGTCCATATAGAAAAGGAGAAAGAATAGTTCAACATTCATTATTCAATTTAATGACTAAAATGTTTGCTATTTTAAAATAGTTCAAATATGCCAGTCTCCTAAGCATGCAATTTCAATAATGTAAACATTCCTTTGCATGAATTTATTTTTTGTCTTACACAAGTCCACCACCTGCTCATCCCAGTTACTATAATTTCCAACTTGTTCTTTCACGCTTTACCACCACTAAGCATAGTTATTTGCTACTGTAAGGAATGCTGTTATCTTACCCCATTATCTGGTTCACACTGTGCCTTAAACCTTACCTAACCCTAATTTATCACTTCATTTAATATTGTATTCTTCATAGTTATCCAAGAGAACTCGTCAGAGTCAGTAAATCTGATCTTTTAACCTTGCACACCTAAATATAACTTAGGTCAAATATAGCAAATTCCTTTCCTCTCCTGCAAAGACTTCACCCAAATTGTACAAGAAAAGGTAGGACTCCAAAGATCATCAAACTATCTCATTGCTATTCCTACCAATAACTCCTAAATATCATTTTCCGATTTTAGAACTTTCTAGAGAGATGAAAGGAGAGATCATTTTCCTATATCCAGATTCAATCAACATAAGAACTCTCAAAATTAATAGTACCTTTTTCTACTCCCAAATAGAATTTATATACTGTCTTCCTACCTAGGATACATTTAACCCTATCAATTATGTAATGTAAATATTTTACCTATCTGCATAATTCTTCAATGATTTTATCTTCCCACATATCGTTTAGGCGTCGACGTATGTCAGACTCATTTTCAATTTCTAAATCCTTCAGGAAGATATCATTGTATCCAGATCATCTACACAATTTTAGCTAGCATGGAAAGATGGCAAATATATACATACTGAACAGCACTTGATATGATAAAGATGATGAACTCAATCATTATGATTATTTTCTATTCTGGATCATTGTTAACAGTATGATGTTATTTCTGAAGGTTGCATGAACTCTTTGAGGTCAGTAAGGCAGTATAGTAACTACTAAAGTATAATAATAGTTGACTGCTTATTTGAAAAAAAGTTATTTGCAATCTAGCATTTGACTCATCATTAATATAGACTAGTTAGTACCCTGGGTTAGGCCAAAGCAAGAGTTTTGATTCCTGTGTGGGCCAACAATTACAGACTGTCTCCTACCACCAGTAAGATTTCTTCAAAGGCACACAATTGGAAGAAGAAGGGGGTGTAGATAAGATAACACAGGTTGAGCTAAAGCACGACAAAATAATAATTTTTAAAAACCATTAAAAGCATGACTAAAAAGTGCGATTTTAATGTATGAGTGAAAATTATTTACAAGGTAGCCTTTCCCCATAAATGTCACAAAAGTTTACAAATATGGCAATGATATTCTATCAACTTCCTCTCGAGGAGGAAGGAAAACTATAGTCAAATAAGGTAAATAATGGAATCACAATTTAAAACAAAACGTGGGCAAATAGTTTTTTAAAACTATCCTGTCACTTAATTCAGGAAAAAAAAACAATGAAGAAGATCAAATAGAAACTTGGATCTGTAACTTTTTTTCCTCCATAGAATCTTTACTTGATTCATTCTGCCATGCATATTATATATGTCAGTTCCTTTCTGTTTTGCACTAACTTAACAAAAGTCTCTTAATTGTAAGGATGCCATATTCTTAAATGCTAACAAACAATGAACCATATTTACCCACTATGAGCTTTTCCCTCTATTTTTTCATTGTAGTTCCTATATGCACATTATTGGCATAAATTTAAGTTTTTCAGCTTTATTCTGGCCTCTTGCCTAGACCCTCGAAAGGAGGTTTCTCTGATTTTGTGTTTTCCATTAAACCATGAAGCTATTACAGAGCTGTAATGTCAATGTTGTAAGAATTTCTGCATTATAAATGTTATCCTATATGCCTAGGCAGGCCTTGTTTTCAGTAAAACCAACTGGAATAAACAAAGAATAAGCAATTCTTCCACATGTCTAAGGATTTTCCTCCTCCAGCTAAAAGCTAAGTAACATTCAAAAATAGAATAATTTTTATAATAGAAGTTGATTTGACAAAGGAAGGTGATAGGAATATATTCATTCTACAAAATATTTTTAAAAATTAATTTAGAAATTAGTTATATAAATCAATATTCTATTAAAAACCTTCCACTAAGTACCTCTCATTTCCAAATAATAAGTTTCTGTGTTGCGAATTTGGATTTATATTTAAAGAGTTTAGCAAGCAAAACATTTTTTTACCAGGTCTTCAGTCAAAAATCTTTAATCTTTTCTTTTTCTAGCACAGCAGAATTGGTCTTCATTTCTCAGACACATCCTATGTTTTCTCTTCATTTCAGTCTTGTGCAGTTCCTTCCACCTTGAATATCCTTATAATCTCTACTCATTCAAATAAATCATCCTTCAAGGTAATACTCAAATACTAGGTTTTAAATCTTCTCTCTGGGTGGCTTAGCCGGTTAAGTGGCCAACTCTTGGTTTCAACCTAAGTAATGATCTCCTGGTTCATGGGTTCTAGTCCCACATCAGGCAGCATGGATCCTGGTTCAGATTCTCTCTCTCCTTCTCTCTGCCCAACCCCCACCCGCGTGAGTGCATATGCACACTCTCTCTCAAAATAAATGGATAAACTCTAAAAATAAATAAAAGTAAATAAATCTCTCATCCATTAATAATCCTAGCATCCTCATCTGTCATTCTAAAAGGCCTCCACTTAGCACAACCCAATTCCTAGGATTGCTTTAAATATCCATAAGATGTGTTAAACCATTAATAAATTATGAAGTAATATACAATTGTAAACTACTGCTGTATGCACCCTGAAAATATTTGCTGGATACATGAATGAAAGTATCTACTGATAACCATGAAATATTTCCTTAATCCTCAAGCTCTATGAGAATGTGCCATAAAGTTTTTATTCATAATATACCAATTATTTGTATTAAAGTCTAGGTGAAAGTGTATGCTATGAAGTACTGTGTGTTTTGGAGCATGATAATAGAAACATACATTTTAGGCTTATATAAGTGGATGAAAATTAACTTCCACCATCAGTTCCTAAAAACTTCCACATAATATATATTTATATTTTTCCTTGGACTTGATTCATTGTATAAAAAGTCATTTAAAATAATTGAAGGGCAGCATAAAATATACTAAACTTCTTTAAAACTGTCAAGATATTCTATGGTTAAAAAAATAAAATATGAGGGCATCTGTGTGGCTCAGTTGGTTGAGCATCTGACTCTTGATTTCAGCTCAGGTCATGATCCCAAGGTCATGGGATGGAGCCCCATGTCAGGCTCCATGTTGAGCTCCCTCTCATTTTGCCCATCTCTCTCTCTCTTTCACTTTCTCTGTGTCTCAAAAAATAACTTTGAAAAACAATAGGGGTGCCTGGGTGGTTCAGTGAGTTAAGCATCTGACATTGGCACAGGCCATGTTCTTGTGATTCATGGGCTGGATCCTCGTATAGGGCTCTGTGTCTCATTCTCTTTGCCCCGTCTCCCACTCACAGTCTGTCTGTCTCTCTCTTTTTCTCTGTCATTAATAAATAATCATTGAAATTAAATAAAAATAATAAAGTATAAAAATATTGAAATCTAAGAGACAGAATTCATAGGCTTAAACTTTTTATTAATTTATGTCTTAAACAAATCACTTTAAACACACAACTTCTTATGTTCTTTCAATTACATATAAATATAAATTAAGAATATTAGTATTATTAACTTCTGTCATTAAGCAATACACTTTAGGTGCATGTGAATACGATTGAGGGTTAGACAGAGGGTAAATTTTCTGTAATGCAATTACAGCATAAAAATAAGTGACTGGGAAAATGTGACAAGTTCTGTTTTTTTGTTTACGTAAATGTGGCCTATTACAAAAAGAAAATGTTGGACACAAATACATGTGCAGTATTTGTGATTTTACTTGGTAGGGTATAAACTCCCTGAAATATTTAAGGAAACTTTCTCTAAAGATGCTAATTTATAATTCCATAAGGAGAAGAAACTGTGCATGTCTGTGTCTATCACAAAAATTTATTAACAGCCTGATTCCTCTTTTATGCATCACGAGACAATAAAGTCATCAGTGCCATTTATTTCTGGTCAAAAAAATATTTTACTCAGACACCTAGAGAATAATAAAATATAGACACAGAAATTGCAATTGTTTATTTAACTGGCATATGGTACTGGTACCATGCATTTACTGGCATACACTCCTATCAATGAGATAAATATGATGGATTAGCCACTTTGCTTTATTCCTTAAGTGTTTTTGTTTTCAATCAGGAACTGAAGCCAATAGGAAAACTGTGTAACTAGGGATGTTCACTGCAGGTCAGACTGCCATTTATTGAGCACTGATACATGTGAGGTCCCATTAACCTCCACACAAGTACCCTTCAAGAAACATATTATTTTCATTTTTCAGCTGAAGACACTGAGCTCAGAAAGTTTAAGAAACCTGTCCAGGTCACAGTAACTAAAAGAAATAGCTATTGAACCAAGATTTGTCTGAAGCCAAATATTGGGCCCTTTGTACTAGACCATGCTACCCCCTGAAGCTGAGTATTGCCTGTATGCTTTTATGGATGCCTCCCCTCAATCCAATAATTGGAATATTATCTACAAAAGCAAATATGTACCTAGTGATGTTACCATCTCACCTAATTTTCTGAGACCACTCCCAACAACTACACCTTCATGAAATTCCTATTCCACATTGCACAAGGGCATCACTTCCCATTCAAACAATTAAATCTAGAGCCCTTCATCCCCACCTTCCTGATGAACAGATATTTCTGCATCTTTTGGCTACCATTATAACCATAATGAAATGAAACCTGAAGTGACTCAAGTTTCCATTAAGTAACAGAAAGCTCATTTACAATAAATGCACACACATACTCACCCATCAGACGTTCTTTTTTTTTTTAAATAGTTTATTGCCAAGTTAGTTTCCATTAACACCAGTTGCTTTTCTCCAGAAGTAACCCATTCTTTTTCTTAAGCTTATTTATTTATTTTGAGAGAGACGAGAGTGAGCTGCAAAAGAGGAAGAGAGAGAGAATCCCAAGCAAGCTCCTTGCTTTCAACACAGAGGCCAATGTGGGGCTTGACATCACAAACCGGGAGATCATGATCTGGACCAAAATCAAGAGTTGGACTTTTAAATCAACTGAGCCACCAGGGGCCCCAGACTGTATTTTTTTATTTTATAAAATATTATGAGCACTGGGTACTGTATGGAAACCAATTTGACAATAAATTATATTTAAAACTTATTCCAATTGTAAGAACAAAAAATCCAAAACAATTAAAATAAAAATAAATAAAAAATATCATATGTAAATTGCAACAAGAAACATAAATATACATATATATTTGATATATAATAAATACATAAATATATAATAAATCCAGTTTAGGTATTGAAGATATTAAAATCAGAGGATAAGTAACTTGAATCCATTCACTATTTAAGTCAATTGTCTGAGCTATACTCCTCCCAACTTACCTAGTCAATTTATCCAATATCAAGAACCTAAACTGACCACTCATTTATTTAAATAAGTTCAAAGACACATTTATCTTCATCCCTCTGTGGAATTTCTTTTCAGGTACAAAAAGAGTTTTCTGTACATACAATCTTGTTAAATTCTTCTTTTTAAAGAGTTTGTTACCAAGTTGGTTTCCATATAACACCAGGTGCTCTTCCCTACAAGTGGCCCTCTCCATGACCATCACCCTCTTTCCCTCTACCCCCACCCTCTTCAGCCCTCAGTTTGTTCTCAGCATTCAAAACTCTCTCATGATTTGCCTCATTCCCTCTCCCCAACTCTCCCCTCTTTCCCCTTCCCATGTTCCCTTGTTAGGTTTCTCCTGTTAGACTTATGAGTGAAAACATATGGTATCTCTCCTTCTCCGCCTGATTTATTTTGCTTAGCAGGACTCCCTCTAGGTCCACCCATTTTGCTACAAATGGCCAGATTTCATTCTTTCTCATGGCCATGTAGTGTTCCATTGTATATATAGACCACATGTTCTTGATCCATTTATCAGTTGATGAACATTTAGGCTCTTTCCAGGATTTGGCTATTGTAGAAAATGCCACTTTGAACATTGTGGTACATGTGCTCCTATGCATCAGCACTTCTGTATCTCTTGGGTAGATCCCCAGCAGTGCTATTGCTGGGTCATAGGGGATTTCTATTGATAGTTTTTTGAGGAACCTCCACACTGTTTTTAACAGGGCAGCTGTACCATTTTACATTCCCACCAACAGTGTAGGAGGGTACCAGTTTCTCCACATCTTCTTAAATTCCTAAACCTATATCCTTCACTCTCCCACATTCTGCTGAATTTTTCTGTATTTCCAGTAATGACTCCCATTTTGGTTCATCTGATTCTCAATAAGGGCCAACAAACATGTTTGACTACAAACGAAGAATAGAAACAAAAAGATTAAGAATCTTTAGAAGAGGAATAAAACTGATGAGCTTTTTTTCTTTCTTCTCAGGAACCTCGTAGTTTATATTGACAGTAATATCTTACACAAAATATTTTGGTAGAGTTTCTCAGTGCATCAGGTAAATAGCTCTCCCAAACAGTTTTTAATAATTTTCTCCTGGTGGAGAAAATACTGTAAATTCTACTGCTGGAGAATATAACTAATGGCAATGTACAATGGCAGCCAAACATCTTCTACAGATGAAGTTTTGTAATGAGTACATTTTATTTTTTTATAAATTTGAGTAATCTTATTAAGAAGCACTTCCCTATGACACAGAAAGTTGAGTGTCAGTGCCAATAATGAAGAGGAGAGGAGACAATGTATGAGGATGTTAAGGAAAACCTACACCAAATCAAACTCAAAAGCAAGATGACCTCCTGAACCAAAATAAAAAATTCATGATGCCTATTGTCTAAAATGGGCATGTTATTAAAATAGAATGAATATATAGAAGGAAATCATACTTCACTTTTTCTTATCACAAGAAAAATCAAAGGAAAATTAATTTAAAATTACACCAAATGAAAAATATGAACTGGTTTGCTTCGAATAGTGTTCTGTTCTGCAGTGCACACCATAGAGAGCAATGAAGAAACTATATAAAATTGACTAAACATTTATAACAATGTTCTCCATAAATGGGCTTTGAGTGTGAAAAAAATATAAAATCTCAGCTATGATATTCTTTTTTATTTTTATTTTTATACTTTATTACAGCTATGATATTCTTAATATGCTTTGCATAATATTTTCCACCAATGATACTCTATTTAATAAGACACATGTACTAAGTACACATTGGCAATGCATCTAAATCAGGAGAACATAATTTTCTTATAGACAAACACTTCATACGCTTAACAAAGCTATATAACTCATGAAAACATTCTCGTGTCCTAAGCACAATTTTGACAATAAACAGTAAGGTTAGTATGAGTGGACAGATCCAGCAAATGTGGCAGAAAGACGGGCTGCACATCAATTAAAGTTTCTCAAAAACAGGGCACAACAAGGACACTGTGGAGTTCAGAATACCAAAGATATTGTCGGGGAAATAGGGTAAATTAGGACATTCTTTGGGAAAGGAAACATGAGAAAAATAAACGTAATTAAGATCTGCATCCCAGATCTAATCTCATTAGGTTTAAGATTGAAGGCAACAAATTTCAAATGACTGCTATCAGGTCAATAGTAAGAGATCCATCAAGCCAAACCCCCCAAAACAAACAAGAAAAACAAACAAAAACAAAAACAAAAGCCTAACTATTGGAAAGTGTCACCAGAAGAATGTTTTTCTAATTCCCAGGCACAATAGGATAAAACGTATTTATTTTCTCATGCTTTTCAGGAGGAATGTGTAATTCCTGTTGTATCTGAAAAGTATTAAACTATTAGAAAAGCAAGTAGGTAGTTCCAACTGGGGACAACCGTTATTTTCCAATTAAAATTCACAAGGCCAAAATATTAATTTATAAGGCAACAATGTTTAATTTAGGTAACCAAACCAACATTTTCTAACAGAACATTATTTTTTAAAGGAGGCTGCCATGATTATTTGGCATAAATAATTTAATGTAAAAAAACAGTTTACTGTTGATATGCAAACAACTTTATCCCATATTGAAAAATAGCTATTTAAGATGAATCTAAGTAAAAAGAATGGTTCCTTAGTAAAAACTGAACTTCACTGACAGCTTCCCAAATATTTCGTTGAGTAAAATACTACTGTTCTAGACAGTGGGAAGATGATCTTTTGCTATCAAAGAAGCAAGTTAATAAAGTGACAATAAAAAAGTGACATATCTGTCAAAGGTAATAGATAAGAATGTTAACCTATAGGTTACCAGCCAACAGCACTGACACTGTTCATGTATCATAGCTCTCCAACATACTCTCTAACAATAAGCATTGTTTATTTTCAGTCAGGGTTTAAATAGTGACCATGTACTAAGAATGACTTTGGGAAACAATCTGCTTACCTTAGAGAAAGTTCTCAGTTGGTTTTGTTTAGTTTTTTGTTTGGATGGATGGCATTTGGCAAACTGAAACACACGTTAAAACAACTATATAAAAATATCAGTTTTAATCCATTTCCTATATATTACTCTCAGTATATCCATATGAAGTGCCACTCTACCCAGTTACTACTCTAGGTGCTTCAGTCATCACTGATTACTTAATTATGAAGAGTCTTTTAATCAGCTGAATCACACATTATATCTTTGTAAACCTAAAGGATGATAAAACATGTAATGATCTGTAAAAATAATTAAAGGTTATTCAGCCTTGTAAGAGTAACTTGAAACACCCTCAGCAAAGAATAGTGAGGTTCACTACCCTCTATTCAAGAAATGGAAAAACATTCCCTTCTCATGGAATGGAAGAATAAACATTGTGAAGATGTTATTACTACCCAAAGCAATCGACACATTCAGTGCAATCTCCATCAAAGTCGCACCAACATTCTTCTCAAAGCTAGAACAAACTATCTTAAAATTCGTATGGAACCACAAAAAACCCTGAATAGCCAAGGCAATATTGAAGAAGAAAACAAAACAGGGGGCATCACAATCCCAGACTTTAGCTTTTACTACAAAGCTGTCATCATCAAGACAATATGGTATGGGCAGAAAAACTAATACTTCTTTAAATGCAACCTTGCCTCTATGAAGAATAAACCAGGCATGTTATGATTCATCATTTTAATTTTTTTCTTTTCTTTTCGTTCTTTATTTATTTTTAAGTAGTTTATTGTCAGATTGGTTTCCATACAACACACAGTGCTCTGCCCTACAAGTGCCCTCCTCCATCACCACCACCTCTTTTCCCCCTTCACCCTTCCCCTTCAAACCTCAGTTCATTTTCAGTATTCAGTAGTCTCTCAAGTTTTGCGTCCGTCTCTCTCCCCAACTCTCTTTCCCTCTCTCCCTCCCTCTGGTCCTCCATTAGGTTTCTCCTGTTCTCCAGTTAGACCTATGAGTGCAAACATATGGTTTCTGTCCTCTGCCTGACTTATTTCTCTTAGCATGACACCCTCAAGGTCCATCCACTTTCCTACAAATGGCCATATTTCATTCTTTCTCATTGCCATGTAATACTCCATTGTGTATATATACCACATCTTCTTGATCCACTCATCAGGTGATGGACATTTAGGCTCTTTACATATTTTGGCTATTGTTGACAGTGCCGCTATGAACATTGGGGTACATGTGCTCCTATGCATCAACACTTCGGTATCTCTTGGGTAAATCCCTAGCAGTGCTATTGCTGGGTCATAAGGGAGTTCTACGGATAGTTTTTTGAGGAACCTCCACACTGTTTTCCAGAGCGGCTGCACCAGGATACATTCCCACCAACAGTGTAGGAGGATGCCTGTCTCTCCACACCCTCGCCAGCATCCATAGTCTCTTGATTTGTTCATTTTAGCCACTCTGACTGGCGTGACGTGGTATCTCAGTGTGGTTTTGATTTGTGTTTCCCTGATGATGAGTGATGTTGAGCATCGTTTCATGTGCCTGTAGGCCATGTGGATGTTCTCTTTGGAGAAGTGTCTGTTTATGTCTTCTGCCCATTTCTTCACTGGGTTATTTGTTTTTTAGGTGTGGAGTTTGGTGAGTTCCTTGTAGGTTTTGGATACTAGCCCTTTATATGAAATGTCATTTACAACAATCTTTTCCCATTCTGTCGGTTGCCTATTCATTTTCTTGATGGTTTCCTTTGCAGTGCAGAAGCTTTTTATCTTGATGAGGTCCCAAGAGCTCATTTTTGCTTTCATTTTCTTTGCCTTTGGGGACGTGTCGAGTAGGAAATTGAGGTAGTTGAGGTCAAGGGGGTTGTTTCCTACTTTCTCCTCGAGGGTTTTGATGGTTTCCTGTCTCACATTCAGGTCCTTCAGTCATTTTGAGTTTATTTTTGTGTATGATGTTAGGAAGTGGTCTAGTTTCATTCTTCTGCATGTTGCTGTCCAGTATTCCCAGCACCACCTGCTAAAGGTGACTATTTGAAGTTTTCCTTACTATACAAAGAACTTCTGTTCATTAACCTTACCCTTGTGTACAAGAACTTATAAATAAATAAGGTGAGGCAAATACATATATAACCCAAGAGCTGTGCATTCTCACACTCTCATTCAATACTACGTATAGGACTTGCAATCTACTTGAGCAAATAAGACCACAGTGAAAGACATTATTACATGGTTAAAATATATCAGTCTACTCAAGTATTAGCTGTTTACTCTCACACCTCCCTCATACTGCTCGACTAGAGGCAAAGTAGGTGTCTTCCTCTCTACTCATTATTCTTTCCAGATCATTTTTACTCTCTCTTTAATGCACTCAGCTTTGAATCCCCCATGTAAACTTCGTCTGCCCCATCTCTTGAACTGAGAAGAATATTACTATCATCTGCAAGAGCAAAAGGAGAAAATACGGACTCCAGAAAGAAGAGAACCTCAAACATACCTGAGTGAGTGAGTGCGAACTATGGAGATTGGAAAACGGGCCCGCCCGAGATGGCCAGAGGAGGTGGGAGCCCCAGCCCAACATGGAGCAAATGCACAGAGCCCGAGAGACAAAGGGAAGAGACAGAGAAACTGAACACACTCACAGTGCTGTCTCCGGGGAAGAGGTAAAGAAAGCTTAACCATGCTTGGAGAGAGAAACTCACTCCATATATAACTGTTGGGTAGGCCAAATCCCAAACCCTGGTGGCGCAAGGGAGAGAACAGCTTCCAGCCCTGCACCATCTCTGCTGGGAGTCAGTGGCCTGGCAGCGGCAGTGTCAGGGGCACCCACTTCGACCTCGGTTTTGGGAGTGGGAGCACACGCCTCATTTCCACGGCTCATCTCGCCCCCAGCATTGGCCTCATGAATTCTTAATCTCAGGTGCCAACAGGGAAAAAATAGCCCCCACCCCTGCATGATCCCAGCAGGGAGTGGGCAGTGGAGGCCTGGGCACGTGCTCAGGCTGCAGGAGCTTCTAGCTCATTTCCTGCAGTGCACGGCTCCTTGGGCAACAGCTATGTGAAGCCAAGAGAGACTCATTTATCCCCCAACACGATCGCGATCCCAGCTGGGGGTTGGGAATCGCAGTTGTGTCTGTGACGGCATGCACTTTACCTCCTGCTGCACATCTCCATTCAGGCAGCACACTTCCCCTCAGGCAGGGGCAGCCAAAATCCCAGCCTGAGCCAAGACAAACTGATTCCTCCCACTAAGAAGCTAGCCACCAAAGCAAATACATCTCATCTGTGGTAGCATAAAAGTGCATGGACTGGAACTTTGAACCCATGCTGGCCTGGAAAATACAGCTTGGCTCAACTGCAGCACAATGAGATTGGACTCAAATGAGTGGCCTACAGTGCGTAGTTCCAACAGAGCTTGGCGTGCTCCCTATCTAATCTCTGCAGACATCAAGACAGAGCCTCTGAGAGAAGCCTCCTAGACCTACCACACCAAACCACGCCTATCCACGAGGGGAGCTGCTGCTTTTTTTGTTTTTTAATTTTTTCTCTTTTTCGTTTTTCTTCATTTTTTTCTTTTCTTCTTTTTTTGTACTTATTTTTTATTATTACCTTTTTTCCCATAAATATTGAAAAAATTTACTCCACATTTTCCTTTCTACTTCCTCTCTTTTTTTTAACCTTCTTCCAATCCAGGTATATTCTCCTGTGTCTCATTCTTACGTATCCCCTCAACTGGTCATATACTTGTAGACTGTCCACTGTCCTTTGTTGTCTCTGACACCTTTATTTTTTTTTAATTTTTTTTCTTCTCTTCTATTCGTCTCTTTGCTCTACATTTTCTTTCTTTTCTTTTCCCCTTTTAATGTGTTTGTTTCTTTGATATGTCTGTGCGTTTGTGTGCTTCTGTTCCTTCTGTGTTTGTCTGACTGTTTTCCTTCTTCAGGCTACCCCAAGAAAAAAGCCAAAATGTGCATGATGGCGAGTCCCAAATATTGCTGAGTAGGGAAATAAAATATGCAAAGGCACAACAAGAGAAACTGAGAGACCATTAAAAGGATATTTCCTGAAACAACAGGCCATGGACAGTCAATAAGCCTCCTTTAACAGAGAAATATCAAAAGGTGCATAGTGCACAAAGAGCTTTCTAAAGGTGACAAGAGACAGAAAACTAGCATAAATGACAAAACGAAGGAACTCTCCCCTGAAGAACCTCCAGGAGGAACTCACAGCCACTGAACTGCTCAGGGGCAGATCTAGAAAACATACTGAATAAAGAATTAAAAAAAACTTGTCATAAAATTAATCGCTGGGGTTGAGAAAAGCATCAAAGAATCAACTGATAAAATGACTAGGAGCTTTGAAAATAGGTGTGATGAGTTAAAAAAGGCTATAGGTGAGGTGAAAAACAAACAGGAGGCAGCCACCTCAAGGATTGACGAGGCAGAGAGAAGAATGGGTGAATTAAAGATATAGTTATAGCAAAAGAGGAAGCTGAAAAAAAGAGGGAGAAATTAATCCAGGAGAAGGAAAGGAGAATTCAAGACCTGAGTATTACAATCAAATGGAACAACATCCGGCTCATAGGAATTCCTGAAGAGGAAGACAGAGAGAAAGGGCCTGAAGGGATACTTGACCAAATTATAACTGAGAATTTCCCAAATCTGGGAAATGAAATAGACATTCAAACTCAAGAGGCACAAAGAACCCCCTTAAGACGTAATTTGAATGAGTCTTTGGCACGACATCTCATAGTGTAACTGGCAAAATGTAAAGATAAAGACAGAATTCTGAAAGCAGCTAGGGAGAAAAGGGCCCTCACATACAAAGGGAAACCTATCAGAGTGGTTACAGACCTATCTAATGAAACTTGGCAAGGAAGGAATGGAAGGAAATCTTCAATATGATGAACAGAAAAAACATGCAGCCAAGAATCCATTATCCAGCAAGCCTCTCATTCAAAATAGGAGAGATAAAAGTGTTCCCTTATAAACAAAAATTGAGAGAATTCATGACCACCAAACCACCCCTACAGGAAATCCTAAGAGGGACACTATGAGAGAAATGTTGCAAAGAACACAAAGTACCAGAGACACCACTACAAACATGAATTCAAGGGAGAACACAGTGACTCTAAACCCACATTTCTCAATAACAGCACTGAATGTAAATGGACTGAACGCTCCAACCAAACAACACAGGGTAGCACATTGGAAAAAAAAATCCATCTATTTGCTGTCTACAAGAGACTCATTTTCGACCGAAAGACACCTTCAGGTTGAAAGTAAAGGGATGGAGAAATATCTATCAGGCGACTGGAAGCCAAAAGAAAACTGGAGTAACCATACTTATATCAGACAAAATGGACTTTAAAGTAAAGGCAGTAACAAGACATGAAGAAGAACATTATATAATAATTACAGGATCTTTCCAACAAGAAGAGTTAACAATTATAAATATCTATGTGCCAAATTCGGGAGCACCCAAATGCATAAAACAACTAATCACAGAAAGAAACCATCTTATTGACAAAAATGTGGTAATTCTAGGGGACTTTAATACTTCACTGACAGCAATGGATAGATCAACCAGACAGAAAATCACTAAGGGAACAATGGACCTGAATGACACATTGGAACAGATGGAACTGATAGATATATTTAGAACTCCGCATCCTGAGATAGGCAATTCACCTTCTTTTCGAGGGCACATGGTGCATTCTCCAAGATAGATCACATACTGGGGCATAAAGCAGCCCTCCACAAGTATAAATGAATAGAGATAATACTATGCACACTTTCAGATCACAATGCTATGAAACTTGAAATGAACCACAGGAAAAAGTCTGGAAAACCTCCAAAAATGTGGAAGATAAAAACCACCCTACTAAAGAATGAATGAGTTAGTCAGGCAATTAGAGAAGAAATTTTAAAAATATACAGAAACCAATGAAAATGAAAATACAACAATCCAAAATCTCTGGGACACAGAAAAGGCAGACCTAAGAGGAAAGTATATTGCAATCCAGGCCAATCTCAATAAACTAGAAAAAGTGCAAATTCAAAATTTAACAGAGGACCAACTGGAACTAGAAGGGAAGCAGCAAGAGGACCCCAAACCCAGCGGAAGAAAAGAAATAATAAAGATCAGGGCAGAAATAAACAACATAGAATCCAAAAGAACAGTCGAGCAGATCAATGAAACCAAGAGTTGGTTCTTTGAAAAAATAAACAAAATCGATAAATCTCTAGCCAGGCTCCTCAGAAAGAAAAGAGAGAGCACCCAGATAGACAAAATCATGAATGAAAAAGGATCTATTACAACCAATCCCTTAGAAATACAAGCAATCATCAGAGATCACTGTGACAAATTATATGCCAACACAATGGACAAAAGAGAAGAAATGGTCAAATTCCTAAATGCACATGCACTGCCAAAATTCAAACGGGACAAGATAGAAAGCATGAATAGACCTATAACCAGTGAAGAAATCAAATCCTTTATCAAAAATCTCCCAACGAATAAGAGCCCGGGGCCAGACGGCTTCCCAGGGGAATTCTATCAGACATTTAAGGCAGAGCTCATACCTATTCTCAAACTATTCCAAAAAAATAGAAATAGAAGGAAACCTCCAAACTCATTCTATGAAGTCAGCATCACCTCGATACCCAAACCAGAGACCCAGCCAAAAAAGAGAACTACAGACCAATATCCTTAACGAATACAGATGCAAAAATACTCAACAAGGTACTGGCAAATCGAATTCAACAGCATATAAAAAGAATTATCGAAGGGAGGAGACAAGATGGCGGAGTGGAAGGGAGCTCTGTAAACTTAGTCTGCCCCATCGATCAAACTGTGAAGGACAGTACTCTCATCTGCAAGAGCAGAAGGAGAAAATATGGACTCCAGAAGGAAGAGAACCTCAAGGATACCTGAGTGAGTGAGTGCGAACTAGGGAGATTGGAAAATGGGACAGCCCGAGATGGAGAGGGGAGGTGGGAGCCCCAGCCCAACACGGGGCAAGCGCGCAGAGCCCAAGAGACAAAGGGAAGAGACAGAGAGACTGAATACGCTCATAGTACTGTCTCTGGGGAAGAGGTAAAGGACGCTTAACTGTGCATGGACAGAGAAGCTCACTCCATAGATAACTGCTGGGTAGCCTAAATCCCGAACCCAGGTGGCACAAGGGAAGGAACAGCTTCCAGCCCACCACCATCTTGGCAAGGAGTCTGTGACCACTGCAGCAGTGATGCAGGGATGCTCACTTTGACATCGGTTTTGGGAGTGGGAGCATGCACCTCATTTCCACGGCACATCTCGTCCCCAGCATTGGCCACGCGAACCCTGAATTCTGGGTGCCAACAGGGAAAAATTGCCCCCAACTCTGCACGATCCCGGCAGAGAGTTGGCGGCGGTGGAGACCTGGGTGTGTGCACACAGGATGCAGGAGCTCCCAGATCATTTCCAGCAGCTCCCGGCGCCACCTCCTGCAACAGCTACGCACCCATTCCTCCCCCAATGCTAATGCTATCCCTGCCGGGGTTGGGTATGTGATGGTGCACATGCACATCACCTCCTGCTGCGCATCTCTCTCCAGGCAGGGGCGGCCGAAATCCCAGTCTGAGCCAGGACAAACTGATTCTTCCCCCTAAGAAGCCAGCAACCAAAACAAAAACATCTCATCTGTGGTAGCATAAAAAGGGCATGGACTGGAACTTTGAACCGAGGCAGGCCTGGAAAATACAACTTGGCTCAACCTCGGCAAAAGGAGATCAGACTCATTAGAGTGGCCTACACTTCAGAGTTCAGCAGAGCTTGGCATGATGCCTGTCTATCTAATCTCTGCAGGCACCAAGGAGGAGCCTCTGAGAGCAGCCTCCAAGACCTACCACATCAAACCAAGCCTATCCAAGAGGGAGAGATGCTGTTTTTGGTTTTTATGGGGTTTTTTTAGTTGTTGTTGTTGTTGCTGTTGTTTTTGTTTTTTTTTAATATTTTTTCTTTTTTCTTCATTTTTTTCCTTTTTGCTTTTATCCGTACGTATTTTTTATTATTATTACTTTTTTTCTTAAATTATTCAAAATTTTTACTCTTTATTTTCCTTTCTCCTATTTCCCTTTTTTTCCCTTCTTTACCTTCTTGCAATCCAGATATATTCTCCTATATCTCATCCCTACCTCTCCCCTCAACTGGTCATACACTTTTAGACTGTCCACTGTCCTTTGTGTCTCTGTAATTTTTAAAATTTTTTTCTTTCTTTTCTTCTTTTCCTCTTATCGTCTCTTTCCTTTCCATTCTCTTTATTTTCTTTTCCCCTTTAAATGTGTTTGTTTGTTTGATTTGTCTGTGCGTTTGTGTGTTACTGTTCCCTCTGTGTGTGTCTGTCTGTTTTCCTTCCTAGGGCTACACCAAGAAACATGCCAAAGTGTGCATGACAGCGAGTCCCAAATACTTCTGAGTAGAGAAATAAAATATTCAAAGGCACAACAAGAGAAACTGAGAGACACCATTAACAGGATATTTCCTGAAACTACAGGCCCTGGACAGTCAATAAGCCTCCTTTATCAGAGAAATATTAACAGGTGCAGAGTGCACAATGAGCTTTCTAAAGGTGACAAGAGACAGAAAACTAGCATAAATGACAAAACGAAGGAACTCTCCTCTCTAGAAACTCCAGGAAGAATTAACAGCCACAGAACTGCTCAAGACACATCTAGACAACATACCGGATAAAGAATTTAAAAAACTTGTCATAAAATTAATCGCTGGGGTTGAGAAAAGCATCAAAGAATCAACTGAGACAATCACTAGGCACTTTGAAAATAGGTGTGATGAGTTAAAAAAGGCGATAGATGAGGTGAACAACAAACTGGAGGCAGCCACCTCAAGGATTGACAAGGCAGAGAGAAGAATGGGTGAATTAGAAGATATAGTTATAGTAAAAGAGGAAGCTGAAAAAAAAAGAGAAATTAATCCAGGAGCAGGAAAAAAGAATTCGAGACATGAGTGATACAATCAAGTAGAACAACATCCGTATCATAGGAATTCCTGAAGAGGATGACAGAGAGAAAGGGCCTGAAGGGATACTTGACCAAATTATAACTGAGAATTTCCCAAATCTGAGAAAAGAAATATACATTCAAATTCAAAAGTCACAAAGAACCCCCTTAAGATGTAACATGAATCGGCCTTCAGCACGATATCTCATAGTGAAACTGACAAAATATAAAAATAAAGAGAGAATTCGGAAAGCAACTAGGGAGAAAAGGGCCCTCACATAAAAAGGGAAACCTATCAGAGTGGTTATAGTCCTATCTAATGAATCCTGGCAGGCCAGGAAGGAATGGCAGGAAATCTTCAATGTGATGAACAGAAAAAATATGCAGCCAAGAATCCATTATCCAGCAAGCCTCTCATTCAAACTAGGAGAAATAAAAGTGTTCCCAAATGAACAAAAATTGAGAGAATTCATGACCACCAAACCACACCTACAGGAAATCCTAAGAGGCACTCTATAAGGGAAAAGTTGCGAAGAATGCAAAGTACCAGAGACACCACTATAAACATGAATTCTAGGGAGAACACAATGACTCTAAACCCACATTTCTCAATAATAACACTGAATATAAATGGACTGAATGCTCCAACCAAACAACACAGGGTAGCACAATGGAAAAAAAATCCATATATTTGCTGTCTACAAGAGACTCATTTTTGACTGGAAGACACCTTCAGGTTGAAAGTAAAGGGATGGAGAAATATCTATCAGGCGACTGGAAGCCAAAAGAGAGCTGGAGTAGCCATTCATATATCAGAAAAACTGGACTTTAAAGTAAAGGCAGTAACAAGACATGAAGAAGGACATTATATAATAATTACAGGATCTCTCCATCAGGAAGAGCTAACAATTATAAATATCTATACGCCAAAATCAGGAGCGCTCAATTACATAAAACAATTAATCACAGAAAGAAACCATCTTATTGACAAAAATGTGCTAATTGCCGGGGACTTCAATACTCCACTGACAACAATAGATAGATCAACTACACAGAAAATCACTAAGGGAACAATGGACCTGAACTACACATTGGAACAGATGGAACTGATAGATATATTTAGAACTCTGCATCCTGAAGATAGGAAATTAACCTTCTTCTCGAGTGATAATGGGACATTCTCCAAGATTGATCACATACTAGGGCATAAAGCAGCCCTCCATAAGAATAAATGAATAGAGAACATACCATGCACACTTTCAGATCACAATGCTATGAAACTTGAAATGCACCACATGAAAAAGTCTGGAAAACTTCCAAAAATGTGGAGGTTAAAAACCACCCTACTAAAGAAAGATTGAGTTAATCAGGCAATCATAGTAGAAATTAAAAAATATTTGGAAACTAAACAAACACGAAAATACAACAATCCAAAATCTCTGGGATGCAGCAAAGGCAGTCCTAAGAGGAAAGTATATTACAATCCAGGCCAATTTCAACAAACTAGAAAAAGTGCAAGTTCAAAATCTAACAGAGCACCTACTGGAACTAGAAGGGAAGCAGCAAGAGCATCCCAAACCCAGCAGAAGAAAAGAAGTAATAAAGATCAGGTCAGAAATAAACAATATAGGATCCAAAAGAAAAGTCGAGCAGATCAATGAAACCAAGAGTTGGTTTGAAAAAATAAACAAAATCGATAAATCTCTAGCCAGGCTCCTCAGAAAAAAAAGAGAGAGCACTCAGATAGACAAAATCATGAATGAAGAAGGATATATTACAAACAATCCCTTAGAAATAAAAGCAATCATCAGAGCTTACTATGAAAAAGTATATGACAACAAACTGGACAACACAGAAGAAATGGACAAATTCCTAAATGCGCATGCACTGCCAAAATTCAAACGGGAAGATGTAGAAAGCATAACAGACCAATAACCAGTGAAAAATCGAATCCATTATCAAAAAAATCCCAAAGAATAAAAGCCCAGGGCCAGATGACTTCCCAGGGGAATTCTACCAGAAATTTAAAGCAGAGCTCATACCCATTCTTCTCAAACTATTCCAAAAAATGGAAATAGAAGGAAAACTTCCAAACTCATTCTACGAAGCCAGCATCACCTTGATACCCAAGCCAGACAGAGACCCAACCAATAAGAAAACTACAGACCAATATCCTTAATGAATACAGATGCAAAAATACTCAACAAGATACTAGCAAATCGAATCCAACAGCACATAAAAAGAATTATCCATCATGATCAATTGGGATTTATTCCTGGGTTACAGGGCTGGTTCAATATTTGCAAATCCATCAATGTGATCCATCACATTAACAAAAGAAGGGAAAAAAACCATATGATCCTGTCGATAGATGCAGAGAAAGCATTTAACAAAATTCAGCATCCTTTGTTAATAAAAACCCTTGAAAAAGTCGGAATAGAAGGAACTTACCTAAACATTATAAAAGCAGTTTATGAAAAGCCCACAGCTAATATCATCCTCAATGGGGAAAAACTGAGAGCTTTCCCCCTGAGATCAGGGGTGTCAACTCTCCCCACTGCCCTTTAACATAGTGCTGGAAGTCCTAGCATCAGCAATCAGACAACAAAAGGAAATAAAAGGCATCAGAATTGGCAAAGAAGGAGTCAAATTTCCACTTTTTACAGATGACATGATACTCTACATGGAAAACCCATTTGACTCCATCAGAAACCTTCTAGAACTGATTAATGAATTCAGTAATGTTGCAGGATACAAAATCAATGTAAGAAATCAGCTGCATTCCTATACAACTGAAGTGAAGCAGCCGAAAGAGAAATCAAGAAACTGATCCCATTCACGATTGCACGAAAAACCATCAAATACCTAGGAGTAAACCTAACCAAGAATGTAAACGACATATATGATGAAAACTATAGAAAAAGAAAACCTATGAAAGAGATTGAAGAAGATACCAAGAAATGGAAAAATATTCCCTCTTCATGGATCGGAAGAATAAACATTGTGAAAATATCATTACTACCCAAAGCAATCTACACATTCAATGCAATCACCATCAGAATTTAAACAACATTCTTCTGAAAGCTAGAACAAACTATCCTCAAATTCATATGGAACCACAAAAGACCCCAAATAGCCAAAGTTATATTGAAGAAGAAAACCAAAACGGGAGGCATCACAATACCAGACTTTCACCTCTACTACAAAGCTGTCATCATCCAGACAGTATGGTATTGGCACAAAAACAGACACGTAGACCAATGGAATAGAAGAGAGAACCCAGAACTGGGCCGGCAAATGTACTGCCAATTTATTTTTGACAAAGTAGGAAAGAGTATGCAATGGAAAAAGACTGCCTCTTTGGCAGGTGGTGCTGGGAGAACTGGACAGCAACATGCAGAAGAATGAAACTAGACCACTCTCTTACACCATACACAAAAATTAACTCAAAATGGCTGAAGGACCTGAATGTTAGACAGGAAACCAACAAAACCCTCGAGGAGAGAGTAGGAAAAAAGTCCTATACCTTCACTGCAGCAATCTCCTACTCAACACATCCCCAATGGCAACGGAAATGAAAGCAAAACTGAACTCTTGGGACTTCATTAAGATAAAAAGCTTCTGCACTGCAAAGGAAACAATCAAGAAAACTAATAGGCAACCAACAGAATGGGAAAAGATAGTTGCAAATGACTTATCAGATAAAGGGCTAGTATCTAAAATATACAAGGAACTCACCAAACTTCACACCCACAAAACAAATAACCCAGTGATGAAATGGGCAGAAGACATGAACAGACACTTCTCCAAAGAGGACATCCAGATGGCCTACAGGCACATGAAATGATGCTCAACATCACTCATCATCAGGGAAACACAAATCAAAACCACACTGAGATTCCACCTCACACCAGTCAGAGTGGCTAAAATGAACAAATCAAGAGACTATGGATGCTGGCGAGGGTGTGGAGAGATGGGCACCCTCCTACACTGTTGGTTGCAATGTAACCTGGTGCAGCCACTCCGGAAAACAGTGTGGAGGTTCCTCAAAAAACTATCCATAGAACTCCCTTATGACCCAGCCATAGCACTGGTAGGGATTTACCCAAGGCGTACAGAAGTGCTGATGCATAGGAGTACATGTACCCCAATGTTCATAGAAGCAATGTCAACAATAGCCAAAACATGGAAAAAACATAAATGCCCATCACCTGATGAGTGGATCAAGAAGATGTGGTATATATACACAATGGAGTACTACCTGGCAATGAGAAAGAATGAACTATGGCCATTTGTAGGAAAGTGGATGGACCTTGAGGGTGTCATGCTAAGTGAAATAAGTCAGGCAGAGAAGGACAGAAACCGTATGTTCGCACTCATAGGTCTAACAGGAAATTTTCAGAATGATCTAGCTTCAAGAAAGCAAGCAGTTAGTAGTGCTTAAGAAAAATTGATTCAGTATCTAATGGATAATTGATACCTGTCACAACACAGCATTTTATATACTGTTAAGTGAAACTGCAATACAATCTACGTTCATTTTGGGAGTGTTTGCTGTATAATTGGGTTTAATGAAATGTTTAGAGGTGCAGTAGGCATGACTTTGGGTAGATAATGAAAGAAAATGCAAAATGCTTATTGATTTATGATGTGGTTTCATCTTAGCTTGGGCAAAGCATGCAGTATTTAATACATAGTAGCAGAATATTTATTATTGAAGCTTGAAAAATGTGAGTTCTTTGTGTCAATCTTTCATTTATGCATGTGAGAGGGTTTTCGACTTTTTAATATTTTTACATTGCAGTACTTGTTTTGCTTGTTGGTGGTGTTTGCTTATTTAATACATTCTGTCAAGGACAGATGTTACATGCTAGTTTTTGTTCCCCCTAGGGAGTGTGTCTTGGGTTTTTCCCTTATTATTTTCCTTACTTTTTTTTTTTTCCTCTTCTTTTTTTGGAGGTCGGGTCATTATGTTTAAGTGAAGTTGCTTTTACAGCACCAAAGACTTAATCATCCATTTCCTATATAAAAGGTAGCTACTTTTTTGCATGGAACTCAAGTATACTGTAGTATAGAGGTGGAATTTAAGGAACGGTATTAAGCAGACTGTGTTTTAGCTTATGGGCAAGTAATAAATTGTATCATGTATCTTGAATGTATCATAGATAAGGTGCTATATAACGATTGCCAATTCAGATAGCTGTGAAATTAGGTGATTAACTAGTTACATAACCTTCTAATTTCTGTATAAGTCTAATTACATGAAATAGAAGTTGGGGTTTTGATTTTTTACTTTGCTTTTCTGTTTGGAGTATAATTGTAACTACTATAGTGTAAATGATGGAAAATAATTGCATATGTTAAAAAAATAAATTGTGTTATATTAAAAAAAAAGAGCCAAAAAAATAAAGTATTATCCATCATGATCAAGTGGGATTCATTCCTGGGTTTCAGGGCTGGTTCAATATTTGCAAATCCATCAGACTGATCCATCACATTAACATAAGAAAGGAAAATAAACATATGATCCTGTTGATAGATGCAGAAAAAGCATTTGACAAGATACAGCACCCTTTCTGAAAAAACCCTTGAGAAATTCGGAATAGAAGGAACATACCTAAACATTATAAAAGCAGTTTATGAAAAGCTCACAGCCAATATTATTGTCAATGGGGAAAAACTGAGAGCATTCCCCCTGAGAACAGGAACACGACAGGGGTGTCCACACTCACCACTACTGTTTAACATAGTGCTGAAAGTTTTAGCGTCAGCAATCAGACAACAAAAGGAAATAAAAGGCATCAGAATTGGCAAAGAAGTCAAACTTTCACTTTTTGCAGATGACATGATACTCTACATGGAAAACCCGGCAGACTCCACCAGAATCCTTCAAGAACTGATCAATGAATTCAGTACAAATTCAGGGTACAAAATCAATGTATAATAATCGGTTGCATTCCTATACAACAAAAATGAAGCTGTCGAAAGAGAAATCAAGAAACTGACCCCATTCACTATTGCACGAAAAACCATAAAATACCTAGGAGTAAACCTAACCAAAGATGTAAAAGACCTGTATGATGAAAACTATAGAAAACTTATGAAAGAGATCGAAGAAGACACCAAGAAATGGAAAAACATTCCCTCTTCATGGATCGTAAGAATAAACATTGTGAAAATGTCATTACTACCCAAAGCAATCTACACATTCAATGCAATCCCCATCAGAATTTTACCAACATTCTTCTCAAAGCTAGAACAAACTATCCTTAAATTTGTATGGAACCACAAAAGACCCCGAATAGCCAAAGTCATATTGAAGAAGAAAACCAAAACGGGAGGCATCACAATTCCAGACTTTCACCTCTACTACAAAGCTATCATCATCAAGACAGTATAGTATTGGCACAAAGACAGACACATAGATCAATAGAATAGAAGAGAGAACCCAGAACTGGGCCCACAAATGTACGGCCAATTAATTTTTGCGAAGCAGGAATGAGTATCCGATGGAAAAAAGACAGTCTCTTTAGCAGGTGGTGCTGGAAGAACTGGACAGCATCATGCAGAAGAATGAAACTAGACCACTTTCTTACACCATACACAAAAATTAACTCAAAATGGCTGAAGGACTTGAATGTGAGCCAGGAAACCATCAAAACCCTAGAGGAGAAAGTCCGAAAAAACCTCCTAGACCTCCACCGCAGCAATTTCATACTCAACACATCCCCAAAGGCAAGGGAAATGAAAGCAAACCTGAACCCTTGGGACTTCATCAAGATAAAAAAACTTCTGCACTGCAAAGGAAACAATCAAGAAAACTAATAGGCAACCAACAGAATGGGAAAAGATAGTTGCAAATGACTTATCAGATAAAGGGCTAATATCGAAAATATTCAAGGAACTCACCAAACTTCACACCCACAAAACAAATAACCCAGTGAAAAAATGGGCAGAAGACATGAACAGAAACTTCTCCAAAGAGGACATCCAGATGGCCTACAGGCACATGAAACAATGTTCAACATCACTCCTCATCAGGGAAACACAAATCAAAACCACACTGAGATACCACCTCACACCAGTCAGAGTGGCTAAAATGAACAAAGCAAGAGACTATAGATGTTGGTGAGGGTGTGGAGAGACGGGCACCCTCCTACACTGTTGGTGGCAATGTAACCTGGTGCAGCCACTCTGGAAAACAGTGTGGAGGTTCCTCAAAAAACTATCGATGGAACTCCCTTATGACCCAACAATAGCACTGCTAGGGATTTACCCAAGAGATACAGAAATACTGATGCATAGGAGCACATGCACTCCAATGTTCCTAGCAGGAATGTCAACAATAGCCAAAACATGGAAAAATCCTAAATGTCCATCACCTGATGAGTGGATCAAGATGATGTGGTATATATACACAATGGAGTACTCCATGGCAATGAGAAAGAATGAAATATGGCCATTTGTAGGAAAGTGGATGGACCTTGAGAGTGCTAAGCGAATTAAGTCAGGCAGAGAAGGACAGATACCATATGTTTGCACTCATAAGTTTAACAGGAAAACAGCCGAAACCTAATGGAGGACCAGGGGGAGGGGAAGAGGGAAAGAGAGTTGGGGAGAGAGAGGGATGCAAAACTTGATAGACTACTGAATGCTGAGAATGAACTGAGTGTTAACAGGGAAGGGGGAGGGCGGGATAAGAGGTCGTGGTGATGGAGGAGGACACTTGTGGGGAAAAGCACCAGGTGTTGTATGGAAACCAATTTGACAATGAACTATTTAAAAAAATATAAAGCAACTACCGACTTCATGTGAAAATTATCCATATGCCTAATAGCTAATCACAGAAAGAATTTATCTCAAATGTCTAAGATAACTTGATTAATTATGTATACCTTACCTAAGGCTATTGAATACGTGGAAAATTTCTGCTTTTATAAAGTTAAAGTGAAATTGCTTAGAAGAAAATACTATATTAGAAGCTATTTCTTCCAAATTTGGATTTACCTAGTCCCCTGATGCTATGTATTAGGAGCTGATCATTGTAAATCAGAGAGTATGCTCATTTAATCTTTTAGTTAAGATTCATTTATTATACCGCCCTGCTTACACATATAGACCAAAGGCAAAGTATGTCCTTAAGAAGTGCACTTGATGTCCCAATTTAATCCAGTAGCAGTTGCCCTCACATCTACAGTAAAACAAGGCTGATCCCACCAGAGAACATGTCCACATATAATAAATATATTACAAATATGAAACACTTCCCTAAGCACAGAGCAGTTTATTGAATCACTGAATCAAAGTGAACTGTGCGACATGAAAGAAGTTTATGAAGTTCCTAAGTTATATAACTACATTAAGTAATATCATGTTAACCATAATGTACTGCAATGTAACTTACATCCCTTGAGATGTAAGATATAAAGTATCCTATAGGTAAATGTTCAGAATTAAAGTTAAGAAGTCTAGCCTAACTATTTTCTTTATTTTTAATTTTTTAATGTTTATTCATTTTTGAAAGGGAGGGTGGGTGGGCGGGGAAGAGACACTTAAGCTGAAGCAGGCTGCAGGCTTTGAGCTGTCAGCACCGAGCCCGACATAGGGCCGGAACCTACGAACAGTGAGATCATGACCTGCCCCAAAGGTGGACACACAACCCACTGAGCCACGCTGGTGCCCCAGTAGACTTTATTTTCTTAACTGTCAATTGAGATCAAATTACAACTGGACATAGAGTTAATAAAGGTTTTATACCCCTTCGACAACCTTGCAGAAAATGCACAAATAAAAAGTATTAATGCATAAATACCAAATATCCTACCTTATACAACTGGCTAATCCTGGACATTAGTATTGTGGAGTTTTATCCTTGCAAACACTAAAATTTTTTTAAGAAATAAGGACTTGGAAAACTCCTCACATCCATATTTCTTAAACCCTCGTGTATAAAAGGTAAGTTTATTTTGATGTTCTTGCTTATGTTATATTCATGGCATTTAAGTTGAGTAATTTCAGTATTTTACTATCAATATCTCTAATTGTTGATGTTTTTACCACTCCTTATAAAGCATGGGCCAATTTCAATAAAAAGGATCTCAAAATGATCATCTTATCTAGCCTTTTGTTTCAATCAAGGAGGTGACCGAATTATCCAGGATATTTTCTAGAGTCAAAATATCAAAATTTTTAATTTTTGATAAATTAACAATAAAACCAAGACAAAAAATCCATTATATTTCCAATTTTTAAAATAATATACAATAGAAAAATTAATAAATGGCATCCTACCATGTTATTCCTCAGCCTATCAAACACATCAAAGTCATTCTATATTATCCAATTGCACATTTATTCCAGTTTTATAAAAATTTCAACATTAAAATCAAATTTTAAAAATCATCTTTGTTCTGAGCTTAAAGCTAATCAATGTACATAGTATTCCTTTCTCATTCTCCTACCTCTCCAATAAGAATATTATCAGACACCATAACTTTAAACAACCTAATAGCTTGCACCCAAAAGAAGCATTATAAGATTTTCTTTAAAAGGTTAAGTGACAGAAACAAATGTGTCTGATTTCAAATACTGAATATGCTTACTAGTTTAACAGATCCTTTTTTACCAAAGACTTGCCAGCTTTCACTTTGTCAGATGATTTGAAAGTCTCTACAACACTTCTACCTTGCATCAAATAAAATCTAATGGATTAAGACATAAGAAGACTTTCTTGTATATCATGCTGGAAACTTTTCACAGACACCAATAAACCCCTAATATAAAAGTAACCAAGGGGTACCAGTGATGAAAGACTTTGTTGCCATCGTGTCATCTCATAAATCACCAATTATTGTCTGTTATTATGAATGTGAAAGCCACATGCTATCATAAAAGGATTTGAATTTTCATCTAGTTTGATTTTTTCCCCAGGCATTATTTGCTTTGTAAAAGAAATGTCATGACAACTATAGAACACTTAAGCTTGTTATGAAATGTTCAAACATTCATTTGGACTTTGTCAGTTTGGCATTTCAGCATCCCAACCTCCTTTGCATTATTGAGTGGTTTATCCTTATATTTCATAAATTCATTTCTAAACATAGGCATATAGCATAATAGGCTAAATCCAACAGAAGGAGTACAACTCTTTTGGTTGCTATGACAACCTAAACTGATCAATTTCCTGCCACTGTTCTAAAAGAAACATCCTCCTGTGGTCATAATTACAAATGCAAGCCATTTACTAACATGGTCAGTTTACAGATTAAAATAGTTCATGCCCAATTTATCATTTAACATGTCCTCCCACATTTCTAGTGTGGTACAGACTGAATAATACCTTCCCTTGTTTACAAAATCTTCAACTTGATTTCACTTTCTGCAGTTGCTGGAATTTGGTTGTGCTGCTACAAATTCAGTTAACTCAATGGATTTGTAAAGGGCAAAGAAAGAGGTCTAAATGTAATTTCAGAATTGAAGTTGAAATGTTTGCTTAAAACCCTTCTTATAAATGCTTATTTTATTTTATTTTATTTTATTTTATTTTTATTTTAGTTTTTTTAAAATATTTTATTGTCAAATTGTTTTCCATACAACACCCAGTGATCTTCCCCATAAGTGCCTTCCACCATCACCACCACCTCTTTTCCCCACTCCCCCTTCCCCTTCAACTCTCAGTTCATTTTCAACATTCAATAGTCTCTCAAGTTTT
>NC_043717.1:62138297-62204136 GCF_006229205.1 Suricata suricatta | reverse complement strand
ACATTGCCACCAACAGTGTAGGAGGGTGCCCGTCTCTCCACACCCTCGCCAGCATCTATAGTCTCTTGATTTGTTCATTTTAGCCACTCTGACTGGTGTGAGGTGGTATCTCAGTGTGGTTTTGATTTGTGTTTCCCTGATGATAAGTGATGTTGAGCAGCGTTTTATGTGTCTGTAGGCCATCTGGATGTCCTCTTTGGAGAAGTGTCTGTTCATATCTTCTGCCCATTTCTTCACTGGATTATTTGTTTTGTGAGTGTGAAGTTTGGTGAGTTCCTTAAATATTTTCGATATTAGCCCTTTATCTGATATGTCGTTTGCAACTATCTTTTCCCATTCTGTTGGTTGCCTATTAGTTTTCTTGATTGTTTCCTTTGCCTTGCAGAAGCTTTTTATCTTGATGAAGTCCCAAAGGTTCAGTTTTGCTTTCATTTCCCTTGCCTTTGAGGATGTGTCGAGTAGGAGATTGCTGCTGTGGAAGTCTAGGACGTTTTTTCGTACTTTCTCCTCTAGGATTTTGATGGTTTCCTGGCTCACATTTAGGTCTTTCAGCCATGTTGAGTTTATTTTTGTGTATGGTGTAAGAGACTGGTCTAGTTTCATTCTTCTGCATGTTGCTGTCCAGTTCTCCCAGCACCACCTGCTAAAGAGGCAGTCTTTTTTCCATCGGATACTTTTTCCTGCTTTTCAAAAATTAATTGACAGTACATTTGTGGGCCTAGTTCTGGGTTCTCTCTTCTATTCCATTGGTCTATGTGTCTGTTTTTGTGCCAGTACCATACTGTCTTGATGATGAAAGCTTTGTAGTAGAGGCTAAAGTCTGGAATTGTGATACCTCCTGCTTTGGTTTTCTTCTTCAATATAACTTTGGCTAATCGGGGTCTTTTGTGGTTCCATACGAATTTGAGGATAGTTTGTTCTAATATTGAGAAGAAAATGGTGAAATTTTGATGGGGATTGCATTGAATGGGTAGATTGCTTTGGGTAGTAATGATATTTTCATAATGTTTATTCTTCCTATCCATGAACAGGGAATATTCTTCCATTTCTTTGTGTCTTCTTCAATCTCTTTCATAAGTTTTCTATAGTTTTCATCATATAGGTCTTTTACATCTATGGTTAGGTTTACTCCTAGGTATTTGATGGTTTTTCGTGCAATCGTGAATTGGACCAGTTTCTTGACTTCTCTTTCGGCTGCTTCATTTTTGAGGTATAGGAATGCAACTGATTTCTGTACATTGATTTTGTACACTGCAACTTTACTGAATTCATTGATCAGTTCTAGAAGGCTTCTGGTGGAGTCGATTGGGTTTTCCATGTAGAGTATCATGTCATCTGCAAAAAGTGAATATTTGACTTCTTCCTTGCCAATTTTGATGCCTTTTATTTCCGTTTGTTGTCTGATTGCTGATGCTAGGACTTCCGGCACTATGTTAAACAACACTGGTGAGAGTGAACACCCCTGTCGTGTTCCTGATCTCGGGAGGAAGGCTCTCAGTTTTTCCCCATTGAGGATGATATTAGCTGTGGGTTTTTCATAGACTGCTCTTATAATGTTTAGGTAAGTTCTTTCTATTCCGACTTTCTCAAGGTTTTTTATTAAGAAAGGGTGCTGTATTTTGTCAAATGCTTTTTCTGCATCTATCGACAGGATCATATGGTTTTTATCTTTGTTTTGTTAATGTGATGGATCACATTGATGGATTTGCAAATATTGAATCATCCCTGTAACCCAGGAATGAATCCCACTTGATCATGGTGGATAATTCTTTTTATATGCTGTTGAATTCAATTTGCTAGTATCTTGTTGAGTATTTTTGCATCTGTATTCATTAAGGATATTGGTCTTTAGTTTTCGTTTTTGACTGGGTCCCTGTCTGGTTTGGGTATCAAGGTGATGCTGGCTTCGTAGAATGAGTTTGGAAGTTTTCCTTCTATTTCTATTTTTTGGAAGAGCTTGAGAAGAATGGGTATGAGCTCTGCTTTAAATGTCTGATAGAATTCCCCTGGGTAGCCATCTGGCCTTGGGCTCTTATTTGTTGGGAGATTTTTGATAACAGATTCCATTTCTTCACTGGTTATTGGTCTATTCATGCTTTCTATCTCTTCCTGTTTGAATTTTGGTACTGCATGTGTATTTAGGAATTTGTCCATTACTTCTGTGTTGTTCAGTTTGTTGGCATATAATTTTTCATAGTAATCTCTGGTGATTGCTTATATTTCTAAGGGATTGGTTGTAATAGATCCTTCTTCGATCATGATTTTGTCTATCTGAGTGCTCTTTCTTTTTTTTCTGAGGAGACTGGCTAGAGTTTTATCTATTTTGTTTATTTTTTCAAAGAACCAACTCCTGGTTTCTTTAATCTGCTCGACTGTTCTTTTGGATTCTATATTGTTTATTTCTGCCCTGCTCTTTATTATTTCTTTTCTTCTGCTGGGTTTGGGGTGCTCTTGCTGCTTCCTTTCTAGTTCCCGTAGGTTCTCTTTTAGATTTTGAATTTGCACTCTTTCTAGTTTATTGAGATTGGCCTGGATTGCAATATATTTTCCTCTTAGGACTGCCTTTGCTGCATCCCAGAGAGTTTGGATTGTTGTATTTTCATTTTCATTGGTTTCCATATATTTTTTAATTTCTTCTCTAATTGCCTGATTAATGCATTCATTCTTTAGGAGGGTGGTTTTTAACCTCCACATTCTTGGAGGTTTTCCAGACTTTTTCCGGTGGTGCAGTTCAAGTTTCATAGCATTGTGATCTGAAAGTGTGCATGGTATGATCTCTATTTGTTTATACTTATGGAGGGCTGCTTTATGTCCCAGTATGTGGTCTATCTTGGAGAATGTGCCATGTGCACTCGAAAAGAAGGTGAATTTCCTATCTTCAGGATGCAGAGTTCTAAATATATCTATCAGTTCCATCTGTTCCAATGTGTCGTTCAGGTCCATTGTTCCCTTGGTGATTTTCTGTCTGGTTGATCTATCCATTGCTGTCAGTGGAGTAATAAAGTCCCCTGCAATTAGCACATTTTTGTCATTAAGATTGTTTCTTTCTGTGATTAATTGTTTTATGTATTTGGGTGCTCCCGAATTTGGCGCATAGATACTTATAATTGTTAGCTCTTCCTGATGGAGAGATACTGTAATTATTATATAATGTCCTTCTTCATCTCTTGTTACTGCCTTTACTTTAAAGTCCAGTTTGTCTGAAATTAGTATGACTACTCCAGCTTTCTTTTGGCTTCCAGTTGCCTGATAGATATTTCTCCATCCCTTTACTTTCAACCTGAAGGTGTCTTCCGTTCAAAAATGCGTCTCCTGTAGACACCAAAAAGATGGGTTTTGTTTTTTTTTTATCCATTCTGCTACCTTGTGTCGTTTGGTGGGTGCATTCAGTCCATTTACATTCAATGTTACTATCTAAAAATGTGGGTTTGGAGTCATTGTTTTCTCCCTAGAATTCATGTTTATAGTGGTGTCTTTGGCACCTTGTATTCTTTCTGATCTTTCCCTCATAGAGTCCCTCTAAGGATTTCCTGTAGGGCTGGTTTGGTGGTCATGAATTCTCTCAATTTTTGTTTATTTGGGAAAACCTTTATCTCTCCTATTTTGAAAGACAGGCTTGCTGGGTAGAGGATTCTTGGCTGCAAATTTTTCTCTGCTCATCACATTAAAGATTTCTTGCCATTCCTTACTGGCCTGCCAGGTTTCATTAGATAGGTCTGTAACCACTCTGATAGGTTTCCCCTTGTATGTGAGGGCCCTCTTCTCCCTAGCTGCTTTCAGAATTCTCTCTTTATCTTTATATTCTGCTAGTTTCACTATGATATGTCTTGCTGAAGGCCGATTTATGTTGCATCTTAAGGGTGTCTCTGTGCCTCTTGAATTTGAATGTCTATTTCTTTTCCCAGATTTGGGAAATTCTCAGTTATAATTTGGTCAAGTATCCCTTCAGGCCCTTTCTCTCTGTCTTCCTCTTCAGGAATTCCTATGAGCCGGATGTTGTTCCGTTTGATTGTATCACTCAGATCTCGAATTCTCCTTTCCTGCTCCTGGATCAATTTCTCTCTTTTTTTCAGCTTCCTCTTTTACTATAACTATATCTTCTAATTCACCTATTCTTCTCTCTGCCTCGTCAATCCTTGAGGTGGCTGCTTCCAGTTTATTATTCATCTCACCTATAGCCTTTTTTAACTCATCAGTTGATTCCTTGATGCTTTTCTCAACCCCAGCGATTAATTTTATGACAAGCTTTTTAATTCTTGATCTTATATGTTGTCTTGATCTGCCTTGAGCAGTTATGTTGCTGTGACCTCATCCTGGAACTTCTTCAGGGGAGAGTTTCATCATTTTGTAATTTTTGCTAGTTTTCTGTCCCTTGTCACCTTTAGAAAGCTCGTTGTGCACTGTGCACCTATTAATATTTCTCTTAAGAGGCTTATTGACTGTCCAGGGCCTGTTGTTTCAGGGAATATTCTCTTAATGGTGTCTCTCGGTTTCTCTTGTTGTGCCTGTGAGGATTTTATTTCCCTACTCTGCAATATTTGTGACTCGCCTTCTTGCACACTTTGGCTTCTCTCTTGGTGTGGTCCTAGGAAGGAAAACAGACAGACAAACACAGAGGGAACAGAAACACACATATACACAGACAAATAAAACAAAGAAACACATAAAAAGGGGGAAAGAAGAGTTAGAAAATGGAAAGGAAAGAGACAAAAAGGAGAGCAGGAGAGAAAATAAAAAGAAAAGAGAAAGAAGAAAAGAGAAAAAAGAAAAAAGTAATAAAAAATATATAGAAGGGGTCGGAGACAACAAAGGACTGTCTACTTACAGTAGACAGTTTAAAAGTGTATGACCAGTTGAGGGGAGAGGTAAGGATGAGATACAGGAGAATATATCTGGGTTGCTAGATGGTAAAAAAGTAAGGGAGAAAGGAGAAAGGAAAATGAGGAGTAAAAATTTAAGAGAGTTAAGTAAAGAAAAAGAAAAGACAAAAAAGGTAATAATAACAAAGAATGAAATAACAAAGTATGAAAAAAGTGGAGAAAGAAAAAAAATTTTTTAAAAGTGCAGCAGCTCCCCCTTGTGGATAGGCTTGGTTTGATGTGGTAGGTCTCGGAGGCTGTTCTCAGAGTCTCCGCCTTGGTGTCTATGGAGATTAGAAAGGCCGCAAGCCAAGCTCCACTGAGCTAGGCACTGTAGGCCGCTCTAATGAATCTGATCTCCTTGGGCTGCAATTGAGCTGAGTTGTATTTTCCAAACCCGCCATGGTTCAAAATTCCAGTCCATGCACGTTTGCGCTACCACAGATGAAATATATTTGTTTTGGTGGCTGGCTCTTAGGGGGAGGAATCCGTTTGTCTTGGCTCAGGCAGGGATTTCCGGCTGCCCCTGCCTGAGGCGAAATGAGCAGCAGTAGGTGAAGTGTGCACCTTCACAGACCCAGCTGTGGAGTCCCCACCCCCTGCCAGGATAATGATTGCAATGGGGGAAGGAGAAGAAAAAAATTGGGACTCTCTTGGCTTCGGGTAACTGTTGCTCAAGGGACTGTGTGCTGCTGGAAATGAGCTGGGAGATCCTGCAGCCCAGCGTGCGCCCAGGACTCCACCCGCCGCCTACTCCCTATTGGGGGTCATGACATTGTGGGCCCTATTTTTTCCTGTGGGCACCCAGGATTCGGAATTCGCACATCCAGTGCAGGGAGCGAGATGCGCCGTGGAAATGAGGGTCTTGGTCCCGTTCCAAAAACCGAGCTCGAGGTGCGCACACCCCTGGTGCAGCCACTGCCGGGGCGCCACTGCGGTCTCTTCTCACCACGCCCCCACCACTGCTGCAGCTACTTCCGCTGCTTCCCCACCACCGAGATGTCTTAGGGTTGGAAGCTGTTCCTTCTTTTGCATCACCCGGATTCGGGATTCTGGCTACCCAGCAGTTATCTATGGAGTGGGATTCCCTCTCCAAGCACGACCAAATGTTCTTTACCTCTTCCCCAGAGACAGTACTATGAGCCTGTTCAGACTCTCTGTCTCTTCCCTTTGTCTCTCGGGCTCTGCACACTTGCTACGCTTTGGGCTGGGGATCCTGCCTCCCCTGCCCTTCCCGGGCTGGCCCGTTTTCAGATCTCCCCAGTTCGCACTCACTCACTCCGGTATCCTTGAGGTTCTATTCTTTGTGGACTCCATATTTTCTCCTTCCGCTTTTGCAGATGAGAGTAATATCCTTCTCAGTTCGATCGGTGGAGCAGATGGAGTTTATAGAGCTCCCTTCCTCTCTGCCATCTTGGCTCCCTCCCTTAAATGCTTATTTTAAAGAAAGTGGAATGAACTGAGGGTTGAAGGGGAAGGGGGAGGGGGGAAAAGTGGTGGTGGTGATGGTGGAGGGCACTTAAGGGGAAGAGCACTGGGTGTTGTATGGAAAACAATTTGACAATAAAATATTATGGAAAAAAAAAATAAAGAAAGTGGTTATCTTCTGAGGAAGAGCCCTGGGTGTTATATGGAAACCAACTTGACAATAAACTATTTTTAAAAAATAAAGAAAGTGGTTATATTTTATATAGAAAATCTGGAAACTTTTCAAGAACACATGGAAGAGTGTCTTGTTCCAGAATCTCTTCATTTCAATTAAATTAAGAGCTAATATAACTGGTTAAAACCTGCAATAAATAACTTTATGAAGGTTGATACTCTGAGTGGGAAATCTAGATTTTAAAAGAAAGTAGTAGAATCAGGAAAAAAATTAAAAACTTGTCAGGCAATACAGTCATAGTAGAATATAATCTAATATTAAGATTATAATATATTTATATAGATTATTAATATTTATAATCTTAATAGACTTAAGATTATAATCTAATTCCTCTACCCATACACATATTTTATACAAGTCTTAAATTAAAATTTATACTTCATCTTTTGAGAAGGAAGGAGATGTGGTAGGGGAGAGACTTTCTAATCATCTCAAAATGTGAATAAAAGCAATGCAAAAATTGTTAAACTGTTTCTGGAGAATTTTGACCTCTGACCAACACTTGTGAAAATGTAGGATCCCATTATCCTATAGAGTTTTTCTTTTTCTTATTTTTTAGGTCAAGCATTTCTATTTTCCAGCACCCAAGAATTACATGAAGGACAAAGCTTTGCTAATATGTATCATCATAATTTGACCCTAAGCTGATCTTTCCTATTTTATCACTAACACACAATTCTAAAATTTGATTTAAATATTTTTACAATTTCCAAAGCTGAATGGGTTCTTTCTGGACTTCAAATAATTATCTAGCATTTTACGAAAAGCTGAAAATTTCTCAAAATCAAATATTATAAACATTATCCAATTGATTCTTTGAAAAAAGAAGCTGGTACCTAAAAAGTTTACCTCTGGGAATATGTACAAAATTCATTGTTTTGTGGGCTACTAAGCAAAATGAATAATGTGAGATTCATGCTCTTGTTATTGTCTGAAAACTACTATCTCCCTAAAATATATATCTTTATTTTTTTATTTTAAGAAAGACAGAGAAAGAAACAGAGAGAAGGCAGGGGGAGGGGCAAAGTGAGAGGCAGAGAGATGAGAATCCCAAGCAGGCTCTGCACTGCCAGCACAGAAACCAACGCTGGTTTGAACCAATGACCAGAAGAGCTGAAGTCAGACACTTAACCGACTGAACCATCCAGGCACAAAATATATTTCTTAACAGGGCCCTACCATCCTAATCGCAGTTCTATCCAATAAGTACTGTAATCAATACAAATTATATATCCAAAGAATATAAAAATTCTTTAGTTGGTTACCTGTGGTTGCAAAAGGAATGACAAAGCACTTCCAACTGATGCTGTGGCCTCAAACTTGAGGATTCCAAAGGCCTTCTGACAGCCTGTGCTCACAGTGCTTTTATTTTTCTGAGCACTACATCAGTGCCTCTGCAGCAGGAGTTCTACATCACCTCATTGTGGAAGTGAAAGCTCCAATGTCCTTATTTTAAAAAGATCTAGTCACTTTGAAGTAGAAAACTAATCTGAATGCATCCAGTCATTGCCTATGAGCACATGCTCTACAAAACAAAGGTCAGCATCACAGGTTTTTTACATATATACAGCCACTTCAACTGCAAGTTTCTGTCTGTGTTTTGTTACTTGGCCCTTAATTTCAAAAAACAATTTATATAATGTCATAAGCTACCATGCAACACTTGGAGAGAAACAGAAAATAATGTAAATAACAGTAATACAATGCAATTTTTCAATAAATATTCAATATTGAAAGCTAAATATCAGGAAAATATGCTACATACTGGAGAGATAAAAGAGATCAGGAAACAAAGGCATGGTTCCCAATTTCATGATGCCTATTATAATGCCACAACATTTTAGCATTTCCAAAACATTTTTACATGCAATTTCTTGTTTTTTTCCATTCATAATAATCTTGTGAGGGACATTTGTAGATCCATTTTATGGATAAGAAAACAGAGATTTATAGATAGTAACTAATTTGCTTGTGATCATAAAGTTAGTTATTGGTATAGTAAGGGATTAACACAAGATATCTGACTACAAATTCAGGGCTCTTAACACAATAGCAGCATTTCCAAAAGTGTGTTTAATGGAATGCTGGCCCTCTGAACAAAAAGATTCCCTTAATCAAAAAAAACCTGAAAACTCTTGTGTAGCTTCTCTTATAGGTTCATAGAGAAAGTTAACAAATTATAGGCTCTGAGAAGACCTGTGGTAAATATTTTTTAAAAAATTTTATTTAGCTCCATGTTTTCCAAACTTGTTGGATTCCAATTCTACTCTGAGGGGGAAAATGACTCCACAGTGACTTGAGAACTGATGATAAACCTCTATATTGGATGCAGTGTGGGAATGAGTTGCAGAGAGGACAGGTATGTTGGAGAGTTTCACAGTACATTTCTAAATCTATACCTGACCATGAATGTCAGTGATTGTAGAAGGCTAGGAGGGTTTTTTAAAATTTTTTAATGTTTGTTTATTTTTGAGAGAGAGAGAGAGAGAGAGAGAGAGAGAGAGAGAGAAACAGAGTGTGAGCAGAGGAGGATGAGAGAGAGGGAGACACAGAATTCAAAGCAAGCTCCAGGCTCCGAGCTGGCTGTGAGTACAGAACCCAAAGTGGGGCTCAAACCCATGAACTGCGAGATCATGACCTGAGCCTAAGTCTGATGCTTAACCTACTGAGGCAGTCAGGTGCCCCAACTATGAGGTTTTTATTTCTCTTCTCACTAAATATTATGAAAGAAAGGGCAGGTGTATATGGTGAAAGAATGAAATCTGTGTGCATTTTCAAACTGATAGAAAGTTTAGGGTGCCAGTAAGAAAATGGAACTGAGAGAGCTCCCCTACCCTCTTTATTAGCCAACTCCAATACTAGGATTGAGAAGATCAAATTGTCCCCTAACCAGAACTTTCACTAATGGATGATTCTAGGATTAGGGCAAAAAATATACAAGATGACCCTGAAGCATTTTGTAGTGGTAGAAAGTAAGAAAATGCTCAAAAAAAATCTACAGTGATGGGAGCATGTAAAAGGTACACAGGGACAACTGAAAGAGTTCCTAATGGTCAAAGCTGGAAAAATCTATGCAATATAATGAAAATCATAGTATTGTATTATAATCAAAATTATAATACGGAAATAAATGATATCATAAATAAATGGATGAATAAATAAATCATAAATTATAAGGAAGGAAGGAAGAAGGAAAAACTATCCCGTGTAGAATTCCAAGAAAGGGGAATTCTGCTCTTAAGAAAGTGAAGCAAAACTTCTCACCCCTTAACTGTGGGCTACATATAGGATTTCCTTTCAAAAACTTCCAGAGCAATAAAAAGAGAGAGAGGTAGAAAAGTAACTTTATAGTAGGGAAACCTGACAGACACTACATGAATGGGGTGATCAAAGTCAACCTCAACACTGATAAATTATAATGATTGGGTTTACTCTTGATATGATGTGATTTTAAAAAATGGCGCTTTACCCCTGTGGTCTTCCTCCCAAAAACCCAATTTAACAATGAGAAAAACACCAGACATACACCAATTGAGTGTCATTCTACAAATACCTGACCTGTACTCCTCAATACTGTCAAGGTCATCCAAAACTAAGAAAGTCTGAGAAACCATGGTAACAAAGAGGAGTCTAAGGAGACATGATGACTATATGTAAGTTGGTATCCTACTTCTTGGAACAGAAAAATGACATTAAGAAAACACTGAGGACATCTGAATAAAGTCTAAGCTTTAGTTAATATTAGTGAATCAATTTTGGTTCATTAATTGTGACAAATTGATTCATTAATTATAAGATGCTAACAACAGAAAAACAGATTCCAGAATGTATGGAAAATATCTGTACCATCTTTGCAATTTTCTATAAATCTAAAGCTGTTCTAAAATAAATATTTCATTAAAAGAAAAAAAAGCCACTGCCTCTACCCACCTTGTGCCAAGCCCAACTTTATTAAAAACTGTTTTATCTCTACATGAATTGGAATCTAACTTAGTTCCAAAAAACACAACCAGTGATTTTTGAAGCAGAGTTGAACAAATTCAAATTAAGAAAAGCACAATTTGTTTTTAATGCAACCAAAAGTCAAATATACATATACAGTTTTTAAATGGGCTGCCTCAAATAGACATCCCAAATCCTTTTATGTAATATTCTGAATTCGGTAGGTGCTTTACTGGCACATGTAAATCATACTCAAAGTATTAAACCACTTTATACTCAATGTGTTAGATATATCAAAATGTGATTTAATAGGTATTTGTAAATCTCTTACAGAATAATGAATATAAAATTACTATTTTTGTTATTTAGGCTAATTTCATTTTAAAACAGTATAATCATACAGATCTGCTGAACAACTGTATTACAGTAATATATTATTTGACTCGAACTAGCCATTTAAAATTAAAGTGTCCAAATCATTTGATTTTCATCACAGAAAAATGAAAGAATAACTTTATTTTAATATTTAAATAAAATATTGTCTCTAAATAGAATATTTTATTATGATATATCAGTCTAAAATGCCTTAAACTTTCTTAACTGCCAAAAATTAAAGCATGGTTGCTGTTGTTAACAGGCTTCAGTATATTATGTTTTAACAGCTTATGCATCCTTTTTAAAAATCTGGAGCACTGTATACATCAGATGATCTAGTACTTTGTATTGTGGATTATGAATAATAATCTTTTACGTGAATCAATTGATTGAGTTACATATTAATTTTGTACATCTCAGTTTTCTAATCATTATTTTAAAATTATATTTCATGTTTATGGCTAAATAATTTAATACTTGCCCCTTTTTGATCATTAATATTAGTTAAAAAACAAAAATACAAATGATAATCTAAGGTAACAGAAGATCTTTGGAGTCCTAATATGCTGAAAGGAGAGGAACTCTTTCAGCAAATGTATTTTTTGTATTGAAAACTCAGTTATAAAAAATCCTAAGCAGAACTCCTCTTTAGGGCATTTCACATGTATCTATCCACTGTAGAGCACGTTGCCATGGAACATAATTCTTTCAAGGACTGCAAACCAAAGAATGGCCATTTCAGCATAATAGTCCCATTTCTCAACATTATTTTGTAGCATCCATCAAGATGTATTAGAAATCCTACCAATTAAGGAATGATGTGTTGCCTTTATAAATGCATTCATACCGTGTCTTAGAATAAACTCCATTTTTATCAACTAGTTAGTTACACTGGCAAACTTTTAAGATTAAGGCTATACAATTTTAGAAATTGTTACCACTCTGTAAATTAATGACATGTTCTTTATTGCATAATAATAGGTGGTTATCAGCCTTTCCTCTTTATTCTGTCTCACTCACTTAGTTAAATCTACCTTGCACCCTCCAGAGAAATTCATGGTCTGTCACTCTACTCACTGGTGTCTAGATTTATGGATATTTTAGCAGTCCTTTCACTTTCATGTCGCTAAGCAACTCTTCTAATTTTTTTTAAAGATAGACTTCACCTGAACATTCAGACAAGTATCCTACCACAAAATCAATTTTCCTTCTATAAGTCCACTTTCCTTTCATTTATATTAAAGAAACACACAGCCTGAGACCTAATAAATTGTACCTTCACATTATTAAATGTAACATGCAGAACATTGCACATTATTATGCTACACGTGGCCAAGAAGTTTTAGTATTCATGGAATTATGGTAATTAAGTCTTCCTTCACTTTGGGTAATATAACACTTGCTTGACTATAATGTCAATCCACTTAAAGTCTATGTAAATAACATTATCTTAGTCACTCTGCATTACATTTCCAACTGTGAGCAAAATTACAAGGTCAGAGTGGACAAGAATGTAAGTAATCCCAAGGAAATTTCATGTAAATGACTTGCTCAATGTTCAAACTGAATGTTCAATAATAGCAAAAAAGGAGTATTTTCCATACTAATATTATAGTATTATTTAGACACCATCCATGTCAAAACACGTTGGATATTCCTGTAGATAGAGATAAAGATAAAAATATCCATGATTTTGATGTTTTATAGATAAAAGATAAATGTTGTTTGCAAGGCTTTGTTTAAGCTAACCAAGTGCCAGTACTCTGTAAAAAAAAAAAGAAAGAAAGAAAAAAAAATACTATACAGAACAACTACAAATGGTTTTATAGATAAAGATCTATTAATATTAACATCTCAAATATAAACATCACCAAGTTTCAGAAACACAGATGATAAAGGCAATACTACAATGCTTATATTGCCTCCATTCTTATTTTTATAATGAACACTTGCCAGCCATATATATTTTTGAAAATAACGATTTTTCAATAGTCTTGTCAGGCACTTAGTGTGTTATGTCCAAGAAATGCTGTTCTAAAAAAATGATCTGACTTAAAAAAAAAGCTTAAATGCTTTGTGGTATCTTGTGTTTTAAGTGATTTTTTTAGTGCTTATTGAGTTAGATAGCCTAATTAAATCTCCACATGAGATCAGTAAGATGTACACAACATTAATCTAGAATAATTTGTCTCAAGTTCCTATGAAATTTTGGAAGTAACATAGAAAGCAAAACAGTGGTTTTCAGAGTATGTATAAATGAGAAAATGGGGTGCCAATTAGCAAAAATGGCAATCGAAGTTCTTAAATATTAGTTCCATAGTTCATGAATAGTTCACAAATTCACGAATAGTTCACAAATAGATTTAACTAGGTAAAAAAAACTCAATAGCAACTTATGTAGGATTCTCTAGTCTTATTATCACATTTGAACAATGAGGTATACATATGTGAATTGTATGAATCTGGAGATCATCTGAACAAAAAGTGTGAGCCACAATTATTTTTATAATATCTGATGTTGCTACACTGTAAGATGTCAGTTTATTTCCCAAGGATGCCATTATCATAAAAATTTCCAAGGACTACTTATAGAGAAGCCCCCCAGAATGTCATTTTTGTAAGAGATGAACTGATTTAGATTTTGTTTGCCAGAATTGTCATCTTCCATAAGTAGAAGCGTCACTAAAAACATAACAATAGTCATTTCCTCATAGATTTCTTTTTTTAATAATAGTTTATTGTCAAATTGGTTTCCATGTAACACCCAGTGCTCTTCTCCACAAGTGCCATCTTCAATTACCTCTGCCTCACCTCCCACTCCCCCTTCCCTTTCAATCCTCAGTTCGTTTTCAGCATTCAATAGTCTCTCATGATTTGTGTCCCTCTCTCTCTCCAACTCTCTTTCCCCCTTCCCCTCCTCATAGTCCTCCATTAGGTTTCTCCTGTTCTCCAGTTAGACCTATGAGTGCAAACATAGGGTATCTGTCCTTCTCCGCCTGACTTATTTCACTTAGCATGACACTCTCAAGGTCCATCCACTTTGCTACAAAAGGCAAGATTTCATTATTTCTCATTGCCATGTAATACTCCATTGTATACATATAACACATCTTCTTGATCCATTCATCAGGTGATGGACATTTAGGCTCTTTCCATGATTTGGCACTGTCAAAAGTAGGTTTCTTTTTTAAAGTAATTGAAAATAATAGATATTCTGTGCTAAAGATAAGGTATACTTGTGTGTATAAGTGTGAGAGTATGTGAGTGATTGTGTGGTATATTGGCAATTCATGGAGTTTAAATAAAATCAGTTTCACCTGAGCACCTTTTCTACCTTAGTCCCTTACAATATTAGGTTTCTAACTGGATGTTCTTTCAAGTAAACATAGAATCTAAGAAACCCCAAAAGCTCTTTGTTAAATTCCAAGGTACAGATCCAGCTCTTCCTAATAAAAAACTTTCCAAACATGAAATCCAATTAGTTACCCCCTTTATCCAAAAAGAAATACAGTGAGGAGCCAAGATGGTGGAGAGGAAGGGAGCTCTGTAAACTTCGTCTGCCCCATGTATCGGACTGAGAAGGACATTACTCTCATCTGCAAGAGTGTAAGGAGAAAACACAGACTCCAGAAAGAAGACAACCTCAAAGATGCCTGAGTGAGTGCAAACTGGGGAAATTGGAAATTCGGCCAGCCAGAGACAGGCAGGGGAGGTGGGAGCCCCAGTCCAACACAGGGCAAATGCAAGGAGCCCCTGAGAAACAAAGAGTAGAGAAAGAGAAACTGAACATGCTCATAGACTGTCTCAGGGAAGAGATAAAGAACATTTAACCCTGCTCGGAGAGAAAAACTCTCACTCCATATATAACTTCTGGGTAGTCCAAATCCTGAACCCTGGTGGTACAAGGGGAAAAAGAGCTTTCAGCCCTGCGCCATCCTGGCAGGGAGTCTGCAGCCACAGCAGTTGCGGCCCCAGAGGCGCACGCTTCAGCCTCAGCTGCGTGAACAGAAGCACTCACATCATTTCCATGGTGCATCTCGCCTCTAACAATGGCCGCACGAACCTGGGTGCCAACAGGGAAAAATACCCCTACCACTATGCCATCCCAGCAGGGAGTTTGCGGTGGTGGAGGCGGGGGTGCGTGGTTAGGCTGCAGGACCACTCAGCTCATTTCCAGCAGTGCCCTGTGCCTCTGGCAGCAGCTGCTTAAATCCCTACCAGCTCCAAGAGAAACTGATCCCTCCCCCTACTCGACCTCCAACTCAGCTGGAGGCTGGGAGAAGACAGTGGCACTTGTAAGGGCATGCACTTCACCTCCGACTTTGCACCTCACCTCAGGCAGCACACCTCACCTCAGGCAGTGGCAGCTCAAATCCACACAGGCACCAGTGGAAACTGATCCCTCCCCCTGCTAGGATCATTATCATGATTAAGGCTTGGAGTCAGAGGTGGTGTCTGTGAGGGTGTGCACGTCACCTCCAGCAGCGCACCTCGACTCCAGCAACAGCAGCACAAATCCTGCCAACACCTAGAGAAACCGCTCCCACCCCTACGAGATCCTGGCTAAGAAGCCAGACACCAAAGCAAGTACATCTCATCTATGGTAGCATAAAAGTGTATGGACTAGGATTTTGAAATGAGGCAGGCCTGGAAGATACAATGTGGCTCAGCTGTGGCACAAGGAGATCGGACTCATTAGAGTGGTCTACAGGGCTTAGTTCCAGCTGAACTTCGAGCATCACCATTCTACTCCCTGCAGCCACCAACACAGGGCATCTGAGAGCAGCCCCTGAGACCTACTACACCAAATCAGGCCTATCTGCAAGGGGGAAAGGCTGCTTTTTTTTTTCTTTTTCTTCTCTTTTCTCTTTTTTTTGTACTTATTTTTTATTATTATTACCTTCTTTACTTAATTTTTTTTAATTTTGTACTCTTTATTTTTCTTTCTCCTTCCTCCCCCTTTTTTTTTCTTTCTTGTGCTCCAGATATATTCTCCCATATCTCATCCTTATCTCTCCCCTCAACTGGTCATACTATTTGAGACTGTCCGTTATCCTTTGTTGTCTCTGATCCCCTTTATTTTATTTCTTTTCTTCTCTTCTTTTTGTCTCTTTTCACTCCATTTTCTTTCTTTCCTTTCCCCCTTTTAATTTTTTTTTTGTCTGTGCGTTTGCCATCTACAAGAGACTCATTTTTGACCTGAAGATAACTTCAGATTGAAAGGAAAGGGATGGAGAAATATCCATCATTCGACTGGAAGCTGAAAGAAAGCTGGAGTAGCCATACATATATCAGAGAAACTGGACTTTAAAGTAAAGGCATTAACAAGAGATGAAGAAGGAAATGATATAATAATTACAGGATCTCTCCATCAGAAAGAGCTAACAATTATAACAATCTATGCACCAAATTGTGGAGGGCCCAAATACATAAAATAATTAATCACAGACAGAAGCAATCTTATTGATAAGAATGTGCTAATTGCAGGGGACATTAATACTTCACTGACAGCAATGAATAGATCAACCAGACAGAAAATCACTGAAGAAGCAATGGACCTGAACGACACATTGAAAAAGATGGAATTGATAGATATATTTAGAACTCTGCATCCTGAAGTTAGGGAATTCACCTTCATCTAGAGGGCATATGGCACATTTTCCAAGACAGATCACATACTGGGGCATAAAGCAGCCCTCCATAGGTATAAACGAATAGAGATGATACCATGCACACTTTCAGACCACAATGCTATGAAACTTGAAATGAACCACGGGAAAAAGTCTGGAAAACCTCCAAAAATTTGGAGGTTAAAAACCACCTTACTAAAGAATGATTGGACTACTCAGGCAATTAGAGAAGAAATTAAAAAATACATGGAAACAAATGAAAATGAAAATACAACAATCCAAAATCTCTGGGATGCAGCAAAGGCAGTCCTAAGAGGAAAGTATATTGCAATCCAGCCTAATTTCAACAAACTAGAAAAAGCCCAAATTCAAAATCTAACAGAGCACCTACTGGAACTAGCAAGGGAGCAGCAAGAGCACCTAAACCAAGCAGAAGAAAAGAAGTAATAAAGATCAGCACAAAAATAAACAATTTAGAATAAAAAAAAACAGTCAAGCAGATCAATGAAACCAAGGGTTGGTTCTTTGAAAAAAAAATAAACAAAATCAATAAACCTCTAGCCAGGCGCCTCAGAAAGAAAAGAGAGAGCAAAGAGATAGACAAAATCAGGAATGGAAAAGGATCTATTACAAACCAATCCCTGAGAAATACAAGCAATCATCAGAGATTACTGTGACAAATTATATGCCAACAAACTGGACAACCTAGAAGAAAGGGACAAATTCCTAAATGCACATGCACTGCTAAAATTCAAAAGGGAAGAGTTAGAAAGCATGAATAGACCTATAACCAGTGAAGAAATTGAATGTGTTATCAAAAATCTCCCAATGAATAAGAGCCCAGGGCCAGATGGCTTCCCAGGGGAATTCTATCAGACATTTTAAGCAGAGCTCATACCCATTCTTCTCAAACTATTCAAAAAAATAGAAATAGAAGGAAAACTTCCAAACTCATTCTATGAAGCCAGCATCACCTTGATACCCAAACCAGACAGAGACCCAGCAAAAAAAGAGAACTACAGACCCATATCCTTTATGAATACAGATGCAAAAATACTCAACAAGATACTAGCAAATCAAATTCAACAGCATATAAAAATAATTAACCATCATGATAAAGGAGGATTCATTCATGGATTACAGGGATGGTTCAGTATTTGCAAATCCTTCAATGTGATAAATCACATTAACAAAAGAAAGGTTAAAAACCAGATGATCCTGTCGATAGATGCAGAAAAAAAAAAAACATTTGACAAAATACAGCAATCTTTCTTAATAAAAACTCTTGAGAAATTTGGAATAGAAGGAACTTACCTAAATATTATAAAAGCAGTTTATGAAAAGCCCACAGCTAATATCATCCTCAATGGGGAAAAACTGAGAGCTTTCCCCCTGAGATCAGGAACACGACAAGGGTGTGCACTCTCACCACTGTTGTTCAACATAGTGCTGGAAGTCCTAGCATCAGCAATCAGGCAACAAAAGGAAATAAAAGGCATCAGAATTGGCAAGGAAGAAGTCAAACGTTCACTTTTCGCAGATGACGTGATACTCTCCATGGAAAACCCGGCAGACTCCACCAGAAGCCTTCGAGAACTGATCAATGAATTCAGTAAAGTTGCAGGTTACAAAATCAATGTAAAGAAATCAGTTGCATTCCTATACACCAAAAATGAAGCAGTGGAAAGAGAAATCAAGAAGCTGATCCCATTCACTTTTGCACAAAAACCTACAAAATACCTAGGATTAAACCGAACCAAGGATGTAAAATCCTGTATGATGAAAACTATAGAAAACTTATGAAAGAGATTGAAGAAGACACCAAGAAATGGAAAAACATTCCCTGTTCATGGATCGGAAGAATAAACATTGTGAAAATGTCATTACTACCCAAAGCAATCTACACATTCAATGCAATCCCCATCAGAATTGCACCAGCATTCTTCTCAAAGCTAGAACAAACTATCCTCAAATCTGTATGGAACCACAAAAGACCCCAATAGCCAAAGTTATATTGAAGAAGAAAACCAAAACAGGAGGCATCACAATCCCAGACTTTAGCCTCTACTACAAAGCTGTCATCATCAAGACAGTATGGTATTGGCACAAAAACAGACACATGGACCAATGGAATAGAATAGAGAACCCAGAACTAGACCCACAAATGTACGGCCAATTAATTTTTGACAAAGCAGGAAAGAGTATCCAATGGAAAAAAGACTGCCTCTTTAGCAAGTGGTGCTGGGAGAACTGGACAGCAATATGCAGAATAATGAAACCAGACCACTTTCTCCACCATACACAAAAGTAAACTTAAAATGCTTAAAGGACCTAAATGTTGGTTTCCTGAAGGTGGAAAAGAGGTGGTAGTAATGGAGGAGGGCCCTTGTGCGTAAGAGCACTGGGTTTTATATGGAAACCAATTTGACAATAAACTATTAAAAATTTTTAAAAAGAAAAAAGAAAAAAGTAAAGTAATAAATGAATATAGAATACTAATAAATAAATAAATAAATAAATAAATAAATAATACCTTCTGCACAGGGAAGGCCGAAAAAAAAAATAAGTAGCTATGTCCTGCCCCATAAAAGTACTTTTGGAATCAAATCTTATGTGAGTTGAAAATATTGAAAACCCTTTCTCTGTATCTGAAACATACATAAAAAGACCTTGAAAAGAAACACAATGCCATAATAAATTGTAGTTGAACTTTCACTGTATTTCAGCATTTATAATGTGATGATTCAAAATGGGAAACATTGAAGACTATTTCAAAATAGTGTGTTGCTACAGTGTTGTACTTATAATACTGAGATTTTTTGAATTAAAAAATACAAACATAGATATAATATAAATAAGATACACTTAACTATGCCAGAATGTGTTATGACACTTTTCACAAGATGATAAAATTCAATTTTGTCTTTATATTTCATGCGCAATATGTAATTATAGCTTCAGGGAAAAGGGAAGTTATGTATAATATATCAAAGTTTATAATATGTCTCTAAGAGATTGCTTGGTCCAACATCCTAATTTTACAGATATGGCAATTGACATTCCAAGCCACAGAGTTATTTTCATAGTTGTTTTAAGTTCATGGACTTTCACTCTTTCCAGAGCTCTTCCTGCTATACCACACTATCTCATCAAATGGGACTTTATGGGAAAGTTCTTTGTAACCTGGAAAATAATTTACAAATTTTAAATAGTATTCTTATTCTTATCTGAACTACATATGTTTTTAAAATGTGGACTAATGACACAAATAGTTTCAGTAAACATTGTTATGTGCACTAAGTGATCAGAATCAATGTTTCATCTCTGTGTATAATCATGAATGAAAACCAATAATATAATTATTTTTCCTTAAAAGGAATTGTTAAAGATATATACTTTATTGGCAAGAATGTGGAAAAATAGGAGATATTGTATAACACTAGTGAAAGTGTAAATCAGAAGAGTTTTGGAAAACAATTTAGCAATAACTATTAAAGTTGAAGATGTGGATAGTGGACAACTCAGTGATTTTACCTCTAGGTTTATACCCCAATTAAATTCTCCCACAATGTCACAAGAAAACACACTGTCCATTTACAGAACTGTATGTAATAAAAAAAATTTAAATCTACTTAAATGTCCATCAATAAAGAATAATCAAGCCATGGAATACTCATACAATTAAATAGTAGACTGAATAATTTAAAAATAAATGAACTAAACCAGCATGTATCAACATGAATAAATATCAAAACATGTTAAAACAATGACTACAAAAGGATAATATAGTCCCAAATGATTAAGATACATTTTAAAAACACAAAAAATTATTCTGCATATTTTTTGTGTATAAACACCCATATGATTTTTAAAAAAGCAGCAATAATTCACACAGATTTTAAAACAATGGTTAACTCTAATGAAGGGTGGAAGAGAAATGAGATTAGTGTTAGTTATATCAATAATGCTTTACAGATACATCCTTTAAAAATGAGCTCTGAATCAAATGTAGCAAAATGCAGACTTGGTTATTGGTCAACAAATGTCTCCCATTATTAACCTGCTTTTTAAATTTTAGTTATTTTAAAATTAATCTTGCTACTTTATTACACAATCAAAATGATGCTACAAAAGTGATTTCAGAATAAAAATGTCATTTTCAGTAAATCAGAAAAAAATATGTACATAAAGTGTTTCAGTAATTAGTCTGATTCCAGTTGTCAGGTTATAAAATATATTGATCCAAAGTATGAGTTTTTTTAATCAGACAGATTTGATTCAAAAACTGGCTCTGATATTTGTAGGCTGTGAGGCATTAATTAGATAAGTCATTTAACCTTCTCTGTGCCTCAGTACCATCATCTGTAAGATAAGAATCATAATGATATCACCTACTCTGTATGGTTGTTACCTTCATAACCGTATTAAATGAACTAATATACCTGGGATATGAGGCACCTGGGTGGCTCAGTCAGTTAAGCTTCAGACACTTGATTTCAGCTCAGGTCATGATCCCACAGTTCATGGGATCAAACCCTGCTTCAGGCTTCGCACTGGCAGCATGGGCCCTGCTTGGGATTCTCTCTCTCCCTTTCTCTCTGACCCTACACTGCACTCTCTCTTATTCTTTCTCACTCTTTCTATCAAAATAAATAATAAACATTTTAAAAAATAATAAAATTGGGGCACCTGGGTAGCTCATTTAGTTAAACATACAACTTCAGCTCAGGTCATGATCTCACAGTTCATGTGTCCAAGTCCGGCGTTTGGCTCTTTGTTAACAACTCAGAGCCTGGAGCCTGCTTCAGAATCTGTATCTCCCTCTATCTCTGCTCCTCCCCTATCATGCTCTGTCTGTCGGTCTCTCTCTCAAAAATAAATAAAACATTAAAAAATTAAAAAATAAAATAAAATAACTTGGGATATCATGTCTGGAAAATGTTAGATATTATTATGTACTGGCAAAATAGAAGTAGCAAATGTTAATTAAATTTTTCCTGAATTACCATATTTACATGTCTACACTGGTTAAAGGTGTCAAAGAACATTTCTTAAATTCTCTACTTCTAAGGACTAACCAATTAACTAAGTATTTTCAGTTAGAGTTTTAGACAATATTTGCATTTAATTAGTATATCTATTAATGTTTTATTTATTCTTAAGAGAGAACGAGAGAGAGAGACAGAGTATGAGTGGGTGATGGACAGAGCAAGAGAGGGACACAGAATCTGAAGCAGTCCCCAGGCTCTCAGCTGTCAGCACTCAAACTCACACGCCGTGAGGTCATAACCTGAGTGGAAGTCGGAAGATCAATCAACTGAGCCATCCAGGTGCCCCTAATTAGTATATTTAACCATGGTTCATCTCCATTGCACAACATATTACTTGTGGTCAGAACTATTTGATGATCTAGGAAGAGTTGCACTGTCTACCCAAATGTTATTTATGTAAATATCACTTATTTTGCACGTTGCCCTTTGTGTTGACCAGTTGACCAACAATTTTTCATCCTTCATATATGCCTGTGTTAAATCTGCAACTAGAATGATTTGTTGACAAAGGAAGGGCATTTTTTAGTTAAAAGAACTGTGAATTCTTTATCTTTCTCTTTCACTTTTTTTTAAGTCCTCTGATAAGCTTCTCATCAATAATGACAATTTTAACTGACTATCCTGACTAAAGATTTATGGTGCAGATCATAGGAGCTTTTAAAGCAGGTTTAGCAATGGAGGACTTTTTTTCCATTTTTTCTAGAAATACTGGAATTTAATGGTTTCCTTTTTAGACAAATATGCTTTTGGATTGTCAGTGATGAAAGCATATACAATGTTAAAAGCATTGTAGCACAGTGAGATTATATGCTAAGTTCCAAGGCAAGACAGATAAACAAGTGAAGTCTCACATCAGTCAATCAGTTACCTCAAAAATTTTTCAGATGACTAACTTTTGTTTTATCTTTGCCAATGTCAATCAAATGTCCAAATGAAGTTTTATTGTGTTAACTACTCACAGTTCTTTTATTTCTTATTTTAATCATTTGTGAAAATAAAGGAATTTTGCTAGAAGATATTGGAAACTTGTTGAAAGACAAGTCAACTTAAAATTAAAAGAGCACATGCTACATATATATATATATATATATATATATATGTATATATATATATGTATATATACACACACATACACACGTATATCAAGGACCATATATTAGGCTTTAAATAAAAGCTTTAATTATGTTATGTGACAGAACATATATTTAAATGTTCTCTTTGGGCATGAAAGTAATGATCTTTCATATTGCATTTCACTGATATATATGAAAGCAAAAAATTCATAATTTTATTGTAATTTCCAAACTGAGTTAAAGGAAAACTATCCTGGCTATTTCCACATAGCAAAGAAAAATCATGAACTGTGTAGCCACAATTTTTAGTATGAGGAGAATTATTCACAAACACTCCATTTATTTTTTTCACTTTACATGGATTTTCCATCAACAAGATCTTTAGGTGCATTCACAACATATTGTGATTTTTTTTAAATTACAGTACCTAGAGCATTCACAATTTAAAGCAAATCAATACCCTATGGGCTAGATGCAGACCACAGATTACTTTTTTTGACCTGCCAGTATTTCTTTCTTTTTCTTTTCTTTTGTTTTTGTTTTGTTTTTGCTTTTTATTGAGTTGGTTACCATCATTTAAGAAGAATTAAGGAATTTCACGTAAAAATCTGCATTCCCAGCTTCTCTTTAAAACTCAGAGCCTGTGGGACCTAGGTGATTCAGTCATATAAGTGACTGACTCTTCATTTCGGCTCAGGTCTTGATTTCACAGTTGGTGAGATCAAGCCCCGCATTAGGCTCCAAGCTGAGGATAGAGCCTGCTTGAGGTTCTCTCTCTCTCTCTCTCTCTCTCTCTCTCTCTCTCTCTCTCTCTCTCTCTCTCTCCCTCTGCTCTTCTCCCTCTCCCCACCCCGCACTCCTTTCTCTCTCTAAAAAATAGAAAATAAAAACTCAGAGCTTAACAACATTGGGCCTACATTCCCAGATGGTAGCAATCAGTTGAACTAAGTGATAGCTACTACCTTTGGAAAAAATAATACTCTCTAGATTACCATAATCCCCACCAATACCTATTGCTTATGGTCTTTCATTTACTTTACCAGCCTTGCTTCAGTAGGCATTAGAGTTTGCAACTCTCCTGTTTCTCTGTAGTTCGTGGGAGTGAATCAGTACATATAGTTTTAAGAACATTTCATGTTTTTTTCTCAGATTACAGGAAATGTAAAAACTCATTACCAAAAACGACATGTGTAATGTATGCTCTGATTAATATAAAATAAATTTATACAGGGGCACCCGGGTGGCTCAGTCAGTTAAGCGTCTGACTTTGGCTCAGGTCATGATCTCACAATTCGTGAGTTCTAGCTCCATGTTGGGCTTGCTGCTGTCAGTGCAGAGCCTGCTTTGGACCCCCCTCTCTGTCTCTCCTTTCCCCACTTGCTTGCTCTCTATCTCTCTCTCTCTCAAAAAGAAAAAAAAATTAAAGTAAATCTATACAGTTATATCTTACTGATATAATTAAATGAGAGAATGTTGCATTATTTACATGTCATTTTACTAAGAAAATTAAAATACAATGAAAGTCAATTTCAATGTCTGAATACAATTGCACTTATAGAAAATAGAAAAAAAAAACATGTACTTGCAATATCCCAAACCTCACCTCAAAACTCAATCCATTTAAAGTTTTTCAGTTAAAATCATTTTTTAAAATTGTTTTAAATATTTTATTTATTTTTGATACAGAGAGAGACAGAGCATGAGAGGGGGAGAGGCAGAGAGAGAAGGAGATACAGAACCAGAAGCAGGCTCCAAGCTCTGAGCTAGTTGTCAGCACAGAGCGTGACATGGAGCTCAAACCCACAAAGGAGATCTGACCTGAGTCAAAGTCAGAGACTTAGCCGACTGAGCCACCCAGATGCCCCTAATATCATTTATTAATGAAATCTAGTGGGTTCTAGACTCTGAAAACACTAAAGTGTTTAATAGAATGTTTGGCACTAAAGGAAGCACATCCACTGCTTTGGATCACTTGGGAATAATTTATTGTACATGCTATTTAAAAGCAATATTTACTATAATAAATGTCCCAGATATTACAAACATCACCATAGTGGTTTCCATTTTCTATGTTGAAAACCCAGAATAAATTACATGGTGTGGTTCTCTTCTCCCCCACAACCTTATGACATTTTTGTTGCACAAAAATATGGATAAAACATGTGTCAAGGGCAGCCCTGAGGGTACTGTGGAAAAGTCACCAAAGGGTGACTTAAACTGAAAAGGGTACATGGATGAGAAGAGGGGGCACAATTGCCAGGCAATATCAAAATGAACTTTAGGGGATGCTTGGCTGACTCAGTCAGTAGAGCATAAGACTCTTGATCTCAGAGTTGAGTTTGAGTCCCATTTTGAGTGCAGAGATTACTTAAAAATTAAAAAATCTTTTCTTAAAAAATGTACTTGACTATAATGGGTTGCCTTCCTCTTCCCTTGCTTCTCTGAGTTACTGCCCATTATTTCACCCATTACAACCTAAAAGCTATAAAGCCTAGAGCAATATGGTTTCTCTGATTGAAATTCAACTGAAATTGTCATAGATACTTTAGGAAGTTTCAAGCATAAATCTTCCTAGACTTCAAACTATTTTTCTGAAATATATTTTTAGAAAAAAATATTTTCAAATGTTTTATAACTACTAGCACACTTACAAAATATACCCATGCCTAATACTTAGAATAACTGCAGAATTTAGATAGCCTTTTTTTTCATTATTCCTAGAGCACACTTAGCCTGCGCTGCCCTGCAAAAGTGAATGTACCTTCCTAAGCATTCCAGAGTCATGAAGCAAGTGAATTACTTTCTCATTATTTTACAAAGGTGTCATGGTTTTCATGTCAGTGACCCTCACTCAACACACTTCAAATTTGTAGCCTTTTTCTAGTTTCTGCTTTAGTTCCCAGGGAACAAGTTGCTTCCTGTGGCTGGAAGCCATCTCCTCACTGCATGGTCCTTGTATCCATTCTCAGTTAAGCGATATGAATGACTACTGGAAATAGTGGAACTATAGTGACCCTAATTAACTAGTACCCTAAAATGGATAGACAATATCTAATTAGCTATTTGGATTTCTTTTTTCTTATTATTTGCTAAGGATTAAGAAAGATTCAACATTTGCTCTGAAATTTTTCAATTGTTCTACTTTCCTACCTTAATAAGTATAGTACAGGAAACAAAATTGCTGAAATTGGGCTGAGCTTTTACAGGCTCTTGGACATTCCCAGGAAGTTGATTTTTAAAAAATAAATACATAAATACCTGTTAACAGCTTATTTTCTTGTCATTTACCTCTTCCTTCTAAAAGGAGAGTATAGCAAAAAATAAATAAATAAAACTGGTTAATCGAGAGTTCTGGATAGTTAGCTTCCAATTAATCAAGGCTTTATTATATTTCACACAATAAAATCTTCTTATATTCTTCAAGAATTTTAGATAGGTTACACACAATGAAACACCAGCAGGGAAGAGCTCAAAGAAGGTAGGAAAGCCTGAATTGTTATTAGATAGTGTTTTAAATATATGGACAATGCTATTATATTTCTGGTCTAATCCCCACTGAGTAAAGAACAATGTGAAATGTCATGTGGTTTACGGCTTTTCCATATATGAAGGCAAGGAATATGATTACAGATTTCCAGTTTATAAAAATGGCCTTGGGTCATAACAATTTCAAAAAAGATTCAGTAATATTGAGTCTTTTTCCTTTCTCTCAAGAGCTTTCTTCCCATCCCAATGAGTATTCCAATATTTAGGCAGGGGAAATCCCCTTCTAGTTATTCATTTATTTATTTATTTATTGGCCAACAGGGTGATGACAGTGAGCCAATATCAACTTTAGGCCTTAATTTTCTTAACATGGAGTCATGTAATCACATAGGTCACTATATATCTGGGGCAATAATGAACTATTTTATACCTTCCCCATGTTTCACACACACATGCACACACACACACACACACACAGTCATACACACATCCACACAAAATAAACACATACAAAAGAGATCAATAAAAAACCCCACAAAATTAGCTTAATTAACAAAGCAAACATTCTTTCCAAAAGTACAGTATTTCCCAGTGTTTCCAAACACCTTACTAAAGAACAGTGAAATCTAAAGCATGTTGTTTCCAAAGAAGATGGCAGAGTAGGAGTATCCTTGGCTCACCTCATCCCTAGATAACATCCATATTAGAGTAAATAAACCAGGAACCGACCCAATGACTGACAGAACAGACTCTTCATAGATAAATGTAGAAAAGATGCCATATCAAAAAGGGTAGAAAGTGCCAAGATACAGTTGGGAGCCAAAATAACCTGCAAGACTGTTCATGGGAGGGAGGGACGCCTTGGACAAGGAAAAAACAAGAGAAGCAAACCCTACACCCAGCATGACAGATATGGAGGACTCACACTGGGAAGATGAATTTCCATAATATTTGACTTTGAGAACCAACAGAACCTAACTTTTTGAGTTCTTAACAATCAATGGGCCTTAACACATGGAACATTAAAATTTAGCACCTCGACTCTGGGAGAGCCAGAGAGTGATTGGAACCTGAGTTCTTGCCATTAAATAAACAGCACAACAAACAGCACCACTGAAATGCAGCATAGAAGCAGTAGTTTGAAAAATGCCTGGGGTATACAGGAGGGAGATTTATTTAATAATTTCATAGCATGTGCTGGAGAAGAGATCTTTGGGAGACTTCTCCAAAAAAAAAAAAAAAAGCTGGCAGGTGGCATTTCCCTCTCCTGCCCCACAGCCAACCTACCCCGAACGACAACTGTGGAAACTAGTACAGATAAATAATCTCCAAAAAGCTTGTCCCACCCCTGTGCTCATCTAAAAACTATCTCCTCCATCCCAGACTGGGGAAGAGTTTTCCCAGGGTGGCTGCGGTTTCCCTCCTGCAGTACAGCAGCATAGACCTTGCTGGCACTGAGGTCTCCACCCCACATTCTCCTATAGACACACCCCCTCCAACAGGCCTTTGTCAGCAGACCATTCAAAGGAATGCCATAAGTCTGGCAGGGTGAAGCAAACATGACAGAGACCAGCACCACTGCAAAGTGACTTCTGCCATAGGGAAAGAGGAAGATAACCACCCACACAATTCTTGTGGAGAGCTGCCAGAAGAGCTGCCAGGGGAAGAGATGTGTGCCTTGACCTAAGATCAGACACCTGTAGGGCAGGACAGTGTTATCATTCCCAGCTCAAGGCCGGAGACAGCTTGGCTGGGCTTTCTTATCTGCTCCTCAGATGATGTGCTAAAACTGCAGCCTCTGTTTCTCCTTTACCCTAGCCTTTTCACGTGACCCTGTTTCTTAGTAACCGACGTGTGCTTTTTACCCTTTATAAGCTGAATGTGTTTTCTCAATAAATTGAGGCTTGATCAGAGACTTTATCTTGCCTCCATTCTCTCTGCTCCCTGCCCTACCCCATTCTCGCCCCCTCCCTTAGGACCTGCGTTGACTGACCTGCCGGTCGGGTCAAATTCTGACTGCATCAAACCCAGCAGAGGCACAAATCTGCTCTAATTATAGGATCTTCCCACCAATGAGTTGCTCAGGGGACAAGACAGGGAGAGTGCCTTGCAGTTTGGTGCTGCCACAGCTCTGGCAAATGCCTGGTCTGATTCAACTCAAGCCTAAGGCAGCTTCAGACTCACTAACAACACAAGGACCACACCCTGAATACAAGAGGCAAAGAGAGCCACTGCAGATGACTGTACTGAAAGTGAAAACATCTCAGACACAATAATAGCAGGGTACATGCAACAAACATAGAAGACACCTCTGACATACTGGGTTATGGTAAACAGGGGACATTCAATCATTGCAGGGCACGACAGGACCTCTTCTTCATAAGGTCACTTCTTTCAAGAGATGGAGACATAACTGACTTTCCTAACACATAGAATACAGACAGAGAGCTAGACAGAATGAAGACACAAAGGACCCAAATGAAAAACATGATGTCATTACAGCAAGAGAATTCAATAAATCAAAGATAGGTGATATGACTGATAGAAAACTTAAAGAAATGATCATAAAGATAACTCACTGGACTTAAGCAAAGAGTGGAAATCATCAGTGAGACTCTCAATAAAAATGTAGAAAACATAGGTGGTTGGTTAAGCAACCGGTTCTTGGCTTCAGCTCAGGTCATGATCTCATAGTTCATGAGTTCAAGCCTCGCATTAGGCTCTGCACTGACAGTGTGGAGTCTACTTGGGATTCACTCTCTCTGTCTCTCCCTCTCTCTCCCTCCCCCACTCGAGTGTTCTCAAAATAAATAAATAAATAAATAAATAAATAAATAAATAAATAACTTTAAAAAGTAGAAAACATGAAAAAGAACCAATCAGAAATGAAGAACTCAATGACTACAATTAAAAACACACTAAAGGGAATAATGAATAACTAGAGGAAGAAGAATAGATCAGTGACTTTGAAGTCATAATAAAGAAAGGCAATCAAGTTGAACATGACAGAGCAAAAATAACAGTAATAAAAAAGAAAATAGTATAATAACATTATCATTATAAAGAGAAGAGATAGAAAAGGGGGTGGAAATTTTATTTGAAGAAATAATAGCTGAAATTTTCCAGAATATTGACAATGAAACATAACTCCAGATCCAGGAGATACAGAGAGTCCCCAATAAAATCAACCCAAGGAGGTACACACCAAGACACACAGTTATTAAAATGGCAAAATGTGGTGATAAAGAGAGAATTTTAAAAGCAGAAAGAGGAAAGTAGTTACATACAAGAAAAACCCCATAAGGCTGTCAGTTGGTTTTTCATCAGAAACTGTGCAGGATTAAAGGGAGTGGTTGTATATATTCAAAGTGCTGAAAGAAAAGAAAAAAATACAACCAAGAACATCCTCTATCCTCTATCCTCTATCATTCATAATAGAGGAAGAGACAAAAAGTTTCTCAGACAAAAAAATGTTAAAGGAATTCATTACCACTATGAGCTTCACAAGAAATGGTAAAGAGGACAAACAAGTCCAATAATACATTTGAAAAATCATTTAACTCAATCAAGTGGGATTTATTTCTGAGGTGCAAAGAAGGCTCAATAATCACCAATCAATCAGTGTGACACATCACATCAATAAGAGAATAGTCAAATTATAAAACTTACCTAAGTGTCCATCAATAGATGAATGGATAGAGAAGAAATATTTATATAGAGAGACAATGGAATTGTACTGAGGCATAAAAGAGAATAAAATCTTGTCATTTGCAAAAAACAGATGGATCTACAGGGTATAATGCTAAGTGAAATGTCAATCAGAGAAATACAAATACCACAAGATTTCACTCATATGTGGAATTTAAGAAAGAAAACAAACGAACCTAGAAAAAAAAATCAGACTCGTAGCTAACTATAGAGAACAACCTGATGGTTATCAGAAGTAACGTGGGTAGGGAAAAGGTGAAATAGGTGAAGAATTTAAGAGTTCACTTACCCTGATGAGCCCTGAGTAATGTACAGAATTGTTGAATCACTATACTGTACACCTGAACCTACTATAACCCTGTATGTTAGATATACTGGAATTAAAATAAAAATGAAAAAGTACATAAAAATAAAACAGCATGCTTTAAAAAAACTATAAGGACTTTAATTTGGCTCTTTTGAGCTTTAGCACACTTTCTTGGTAGTACAGAAATAGAAACCTCCCTATAATGCATCACTTTCACAGTTGTAATAGTTCCAACAGAAAGATAAACATATATTGACTGAGTGTAGGAGGGTGCCCGTCTCTCCACACCCTCACCAGTAGTCTCTTGATTTGTTGATTTTAGCCACTCTGACTGGCGTGAGGTGGTATCTCAGTGTGGTTTTGATTTGTATTTCCCTAATGATGAGTGATGTTGAGCATCATTTCATGTGCCTGTAGGCCATCTGGATGTCCTCTTTGGAGAAGTGTCTGTTCAGACCTTCTGCCCAATTCTTCACTGGGTTATTTGTTTTTTGGGTGTGGAGTTTGGTGAGTTCCTTGTATATTTTGGATACTAGCCCTTTATCTGATATGTCATTTGCAACTATCTTTTCCCATTCCGTCGTTTGCCTATTAGTTTTCTTGATTATTTCCTTTGCAGTGCAGAAGCTTTTTATCTTGATGAGGTTCCAATAGTTCATTTTTGCTTTCATTTCCCTTGCCTTTGGGGATGCGTCGAGTGGGAAATTGCTGCAGTTGAGGTCTAGGAGGTTGTTTTCTACTTTCTCCTCTAGGGTTTTGATGGTTTCCTGTCTCACATTCAGGTCGTTCAGCCATTTTGAGTTTATTTTTGTGTATGGTTTAAGAAAGTCTGGTTTCATTCTTCTGCATGCTGCTGTCCAGTTCTCCCAGCACCTCCTAAAGAGGTAGTCTTTTTTCCATCGGATACACTTTCCTGCTTTGTCAAAATTAATTGGCTGTATATTTGTGGGCCCAGTTCTGGGTTCTCTATTCTATTCCATTGGTCTATGTGTCTGTTTTTGTGCCAATACCATACTGTGTTGATGATGACAGCTTTGTAGTAGAGGCTAAAGTCTGGGATTGTGATGCCTCCCATTTTGGTTTTCTTCTTCAATATTACTTTGGCTTATTATTATTTTTAAGTTTATTGTCAAATTGGTTTCCATATAACACCCAGTGCTCTTCCCCACAAGTGCCCTCTTCCATTACCACCACCTCCCTTCCCCCTCCCCCTCCCCCTTCTCCATTCACTCTTGGTTCATTTTCAGTATTCATTAGTCTCTCAGGTTTTGCATCGCTCTCTCTCCTCAACTCTCTTTCCCCCTCCCCCTCCCCATGGTCCTCCATTAGGTTTCTTCTGTTAGACCTATTAGTGAAAAATTAATTTGAAAAATGTCTCCTTTCAGTTTTGTTGGTTGTTTGCTTATTTGTTTTGAAAGATAAGTTTTTTCTGCTTAAAGGTCTGTAAAAAGGTTTCTAAATAAACCAGAAATGCAAACATGTATCTGGGGAGGTTAGGGAGAGGATGTGGGAGTGAAGGAAAATGAATCTTTTTTTCACCTATTCTTGTGTTCTGCGGTTTGACTCTAAGAACTATTTGATTTTGCTTTATAGTTCACTCACCCAACCTGTTTTGAAATGACACTTTCTTAAAATATTTTGATGCATACCAAGTCTATGATAATGCATATTTTCTTAATTCAATGGGTTATATGTTACTGGATTGGAGGATTTTATTTTTCCTTTTAGTAGAGATATCATTTCTTTTCTATAGGTAGAAAACTTTCTGAAGTCAAAGAACTTTTTTGACTGTGACCATATCTATATAATTATATTAAATTCAAAAAAAGACATTTATGTCTTCTATGACCTGAGATTCATAGATTATTTAAGCTTAGACTTTAAAATTACCAAATACTGGGGTGCATGGGTGGCTCACTCATTTCAGCCTCCAACTTCGGATGAGGTCATGATCTTATGGCTTGTTAGTTCAAGCCCCACGTCTGGCTCTGGGCTGACAGCTCAGGACTTGGAGCCTGCATTTGATTCTGTTTGTCTCACTCTCTCACTCTGTCCTCTCTCTCTTTCTCTCTCTCAAAAATAAAATAAAATAACCAAATACTGAAACATTCTTGTTACAATTATGCAATAAATATATAAGTGCCATGAATTAACTGTTCTTTTTGTTAAGGATTGAAAACTTTCTGAGAAATTAGGAGTTTATGTAAGTTTAAAAAAAAATTATTTGTCTGGTCATGTGTGAGAAGATATTTTACAATACTGCCTAATACTAGCTATGGCTCTAAAACTTTAGAGACAAGTTAAATACATATACCTCATTTTTTACAATCAAAATAAAATGTGACTTCTATACTGCTAAATTTGTTCATTCTGTGCACCAATTAATTTATTTTAGATTTCCTTATACTTTGCCAAGTAATAAACATTTTGGAAAATTTGACTGAACAAGCAGATAATGCTACAGATATCAGATCAGTATAAAACAGGTCACAGGGTGCCTGGGTGGCTCAGTCAGTTAGGCGACTGACTTTGGCTCAGGTCTCATGGTTCGTGGGTTCAAGCCCCACATCAGGCTCTGGACTGACAGCTAGCTCAGAGCCTGGAGCCTGTCTTCGGATTCTGTCTCCCTGTCTCTCTGACCCTCCCCTGCTCGCTCTCTCGTTCACTTTCTCTCTCTCTCTCTCTCTCTCTCTCTCTCTCTCTCTCTCTCTCTCAAAAAATAAATAAAACATTAAAAAAATAAAGAAATGAATCAGCTGTCATTTGGGTTTCCTGGAGTTGGCCTAGTATGTTTTTTATCTCCCCCTAATACCACCTAGTCTCTTGAAATTACCTTTTTGCTGTCTCTCTCCTCTTCTAAGTCTGGCTGCGAAATTAAAACCATGAATAAAGGACCTGAAATTCACTAGAACTTATCTTTGTGGCTGAAATATAATAATGACCATTTTCTTATGAAGCTACTGACAAAATGGGCTTATATATGTTCAAGAACACTGGGTCAGATACTAAATTCAATATATCTCTACCCCAATAAAACTATTACCAACCAAGATCCTCACTCATATGGTGATAAAGAGATAAGGTTCTCTACACGGCTTTCCAGCTCCAGTCATCATCACTGCTTCTCATTATCAGAACATCGATTATCCTGACTATATGAAGACTCTTTCCATATATACAAGTTATGACTAGAAATTGATTCTGCACTAGTTGAGACTGGAGGATTGAATAAGTGAGGGAAGGTGATATCTCTAACTTGTCAAAATCATTTCTACTCTGTAATAATGATAAATACATTTTCACACTTTGATTTTTCTAACTTGTAGTGTGTGGATGCAAGGCAACAAAGTTAATAGCAATGCTTGCCACCCTGTACCCTTCTTTGTTTGGAATCAGGTTAGTAGAAGAATCAGAGATATGGAATCTTACATTTGAAACCTAAACCTGGACCACAGAATCATATTTAACAATTGAGAAACAGCATACAAAACACATGGCAAGAGGTAACAAGATATCACAAAGTGAAGAATCTGGGTAATAACTCACAAAACCATTGGATTTAAGTATTTTAGTCATTATGAAGATAAATTCAAAATTCACTATCAAATGTCACATAGTAAGTCTTAACTCTGGTGTGAATAACTAAATTAAGTGTTACATTTGCAAATTATTCAAATAGAGAAAATTACTTAAAATAGAGCATTTTAAAGATATAGTCAAACTTTGAGATGATCTACTCTAGTGGATTTGAAACTGAACTCTAAAGAACTTAAGGAAAGTGCTGGTGGTTAGTAGAAAGAAAGATAAGAGGGAGCCATTCCTTTTCATCCCTTCAATTAATAATGAACCCCTTCTTTTTTTCTACATAATATATTGGGAGTCTGAACTACTCTACTTTAGTACCCACCACCACCACTACCATTTACCAGATGAGAAAATTAGCCTCACAGATATTCAATTATTTGTCCTAAATTGCATAGAAATTTTGTGTTAGAAGTCTCCAGAGACTCATAATTCAAGATACTGCCCCTGAGTTCATTGCTCTGTTCTCTCTATTATATATTAGGGAACCATTTTTTGAACTCTCCTTCAAAGATCGCCATATATCTTTTATTCTCATGGGAATGTAATAAGGTCAATAGATGTGCTACACATTTAGACAGTAGAAGTGACAAGATTTGTGGCTTCCTGATCTCTAAGCAAGTGATTTTTTTACACCACACTATTTTTTTAATGTTTATTTTTGAGAGAGACAGATTGTGAGAAGGGAAAGGACAGAGAGAAGGAGACACAAAATCCAAAGTAGGCTCTGAGTTGTCTGTCAGCACAGACAAACTCACAAACCATGAAATCATGACCTGAGCCTAAGTTGGATGCTTAACCAACTGAAGCCACCCAGGTGCCCTTACACCACACTACTTTTAAAGCAAGGGCTGCAAGCTGGCAAGCAAAGGCTACCAAATATATTTTATTTTGTCTGCCCAGAGCTTTGATAAGCTGAGGATTTTACATAAAATCTGAATTTCTAGTAAGTACTCTAAGAAGAAATATCTAGCAAAAGATCTGGTCCCACATATTTACTTGCTCAGCACAGCTAAATGAAGTAGAGAAGCAGTGATTACACAAACTGAGCATGCACTATTCTGCCCCCTATAGAACTGTGATACCACAATATCTTATGATAGTATACCTGGCCCTCTAAAATAATTTATTTTGTCTCCCTGGTTTCAGTAAGAGTTTGAGTTTTATGGCCACTATTTTAAAGTTTGCAGGCATAATTTACCTCAAACTGTAGTCAATTTCCTCAGAGAAAATATGAGATATCTGGAAACTTCCATATATGTGTATACTATTAATTAAGGGAGCACTAATAGTGCTAGATTTTTTATCTACCTAAAAAGTCATATGCACCTTCTTTAATGAGGAAAGACAAGCCTTAAACCCATGAAGTAGACACCACTTTACTATTTTTTCACATATAAAAAAACACCTAAAGCAAATTATATTAAATGAAAATGTATTCAATAAGAAATTGGTTATACTCAGACAAATATTATCAATCAGAATGGTAGCCATATATTTAAAGTTCTAACAAATAAGTAACATGTTTCTTATGCTTAAATATATGCATACATTGTGAAATGATTATATATATTAAATATATACAATTTTTGTCAGTGATCCCTCAATAAAGTTAGAAAAAAATGTTTCTTATGCTTGAAATAGGAGTCACTTGTTAACCTGGCCTATACTGCCATATTTCAGGAACTATTAAATTAAGTTTTAGGTGATCCTTACACATACAAGATCTTATAGGCATGTAACTTCTTTTTCTGGCACAATACAATAAATAGAATATTGATTGGGGAAATGTAACGAATAGAACACAAGTCAAGCAATTCCCTGCCTCCCCCCCCCCCACAAGCTTCATCTGTAGGGGACAAATGGGCAGTAATATGTTAGTAAAACATTTTTAGGTTCTCCTTGGAAACATAATTAAATCATACTAACTGTTGCATTTCCATTATTGGAGCTTTTAAGGAGCTTTTCTCACTCTTTGCTAATAACTATATTCATTTTATATATCAACTCTTGCTCCATAGCAGCTGTTATGAAGCTATTTAATCTCTTTAGATATCCAAGAAATTTTTTATAAACATGTATGTAAACAAAAAAAGGAACTGAAAATATCCTTCAATATAAAAATATAAAAATAAAGGCATGGATATGTTATATCCGGAAGACATCCAAACAAATTCTGTATCACTTAATTCTCCAAAGACACATTCTTCTGATTCAAGGTCCAAACAATTAAAACTGACCATTTTCCTCCTTTCGGAAATTTATTTTTCCTAGAACTGTTTGGGAATAACAAAACCTTTGGTCATATTAAATATCTCCTTCTTCTGAAAGACTTTGGTGCATAAGTTTGACTCTTCTCATATGTCCTGCAATAACAAAGACTATCAGAAATATAATTATGGTTCAGAATACCAAATGCATTTTGCAAGGCAGTAATTGTAAAAAAAAAAATAAAAATAAGATGTTCTTCTCGGGCAGCTACGTGGCTCAGTTTGTTAAGCAGTTGACTCTTGATTTTGGCTCACAGTTTGTGAGTTGGGCCCTGCATTAGGGTCTACACTGAGAGCCTGCTTGAGAATCTCTTTCCCTCTCTCTTTGTCCCTTCCCAACTTGCTATCTCTCTCGCGCGCGCGTGCTCTGTCTCTCTCTCCCTCAAAACAAATAAATAAACTTAAAAAATCACAATACAGTGTGCACAATATGCACATATGCACAATATATGTCACATCAAAAAAAAACAAATTAAATATCTTTAGTGGTAATATAAATGCATCTCAGATAAGTTTTCCAATAATTCCACATATTCAAATTCAGTAAACATTATTCACACAAATTAACTCTTATTATTAGATAGCTTACCTGAAATCATTTATATTGTATAAAACTATAAATATCCCCCAACATCTTCATACATTTTATATTTCTTAATGCTGTGGCATCTTTGTCCATATTTCTGTTGGAAAATTTTCTCCATATAGTCCTGTTATCCATGTTGGTAGATATGGCTAAAGGCACAAAGAGACGCCTTTTGAATCCTGCCCTTTGATCTGTATTGGGATTATAGCCACCTTTTAACAAAGGCTTTTTAAAACACTGTATACTAGTTATATTTCATTTCTTCTAGTTGATTACCTTGTGTTGCTATTGTATGTTCAGAATGACTCACAGAAAGCAGTAAGGAAATGTTCCAGAAACCAAATATTTATGGTTGAGATATATATATATATATATATATATATATATATATATCAAAACCTTTGACACATTAGACACAATTACTGTTTTATCAGCTTCTAGTTTGCTTTAGGTTTGATGGTTTGATATCACACTGAGAAGATATTAAATTGACCTCCTTTCTGAATAGTATGCTGCTGAGGTAGAGAACTTAGCAGCAACCTCCAATTCTCAATTGTTAAAATGGTGTTTCCTTCATAGCATTGGTAGCAACGTATAAATATTTTATCTATTTACTTGGTTTAGATCTATCTTCCCTATGAAAATGAAATCTCCATAAAAGAATAGGTTTGGGGTTCTTGTCTACTGTTTCACTCCAAAATTTAACAGATGTGTTGACACAGAATGGACACCCAGTAAATATTTATCAAATAAATGGAATTTTTGCTGCATAAAGTGACACTTTACTCTTATTTAAAATCATTATTATAGAGTGTTCAAGATTATTTTCATAATACATATTTTTAATAACCTATTTCCACTACATAGCACAGTTTTAATCATTGATAATGATGCTTAATTTATATAAGGAAGCCATGGTGCTTTAAAATATGAATAAATTTTCACTAAATGCCTAAAGTCAATCAGAAATATCGAGCCCAAACATAAGCCCAAATATACTGAATTATTGATGGATAAAAATATATAAATTCATTATAGTTATTTACAAAGAGATAGATATTCTAAAATTTTATTTTAATTATACCTTAACTTTTTCTAGAACTGGCCTCTTTTGTGAAGCTTAAACTGGATGTGAAACTATGACACTTATACAAGTAGAACTCAGCTAAGCTGTTTCTAAGAAAATGAGTTCATTTGACAATTAATCGCTCTTGGTAATCCTATCTGGTTCAGTCTAGCTGCAAATGAAGACAATCAAGCAGGATCAGGGCAAAGAAATCTTTTCCTAAACATACTCCCACCATATTACTAAAAGACAGAAATGGGAATGAAAATCCATTAAATCCCAAAACATATATACCATGATTTAATCTCTAAAAAGACCACTGGGCTCGTTTAAAATAAATTAACCACAACCACTAAGGATAGGCCTCAGAAAGCAGCCCCCAAGACCTACCTACACCAAACCATGCCCATGCGCACAGGAAAGCTGCCTTTTTCTCCTCCTCCTCCTCCTCCTCCTCCTCCTCCTCCTCCTCCTCCTCCTCCTCCTCTACCTCCACCTATACTACTTCTTCTTCTTCTTCTTCTTCTTCTTCTTCTTCTTCTTCTTCTTCTTCTTCTTCTTCTTCAGTTCTAATTTCCATCACCACCCCCGGATCCCAGGAAAGAACAACGTTGATGAACTGCTGTGATTTGATCAATTCTTGCCATCCAGATATATTTTCCGTTATCTCATTCTTATCTCTCCCCTCCCCTGGTTTGACGCTTATAGATTGCCCTTCGTCTTTTGTTGCTTCTGTCACCCCCTTTTTTTCTTTTCTTTTCTTTCTTTTTTTTTTGCTCTACTTTTGGTTTGCTTGTTTTTTTTATTTCTCTTTGCATTTGCATGCTTTCATTCCCTGTGTGTTTGTATGTCTGTTTTCCTTTTCAGAGCTACCTCAAGAAACAAACTAAAGTAATACATGGTTTAGACTGCCACATATCACTGAGTAGCAGAATAAAATAACCAAAAGCAAAACAAAAGAAAGTGAGAAACACCATTAAAAGAACACTTTCTAAATGGACAGGCCATGGACAGTCAATGAGCCTCCTATAATAGAGCAATGCTAACAGGTGAAGTGTGCATAATGATATTTTAAAACTGACAAGAGAAAAAAAGCTACTCAAAATGACGAAACAAAAGAAATCTCCTCTAAAGAAATTCCAGGAAGAAGTCACAGCCACAAAATGTTAAAACAGATATAAGGAACATAATGGAGCAAGAATTTAGAACAATTGCCAAAAAATTAATCTCTGGGCTAGAAAAAAGCATCAAAGAAGCAACTGAGACAATTACTAGGAACTTTGAAAATAGGTGTGATGAGGTAAAAAAAAAGGCTACAAATGAGTTGAATAATAAAATGGAATGCAGCAGGATCAAGGATTGAAGAGGCAGACAGAAGAATAGGTGAATTAGAAGATATAGTTCTAGCAAAAGAGGAAGTTGTAAAAAAGAGAGAAAAATTAATCCAGGAGCAGGAAAGGAGAATTCGAGACATGAGTGATACAATCAAAAGGAACAACATCCATATCATAGTAATTCCTGAAGAGGAAGACAGAGGGAAAGGTCCTGAAGGGATACGAGACCAAAGTATAACTGAGAATTTCCCAAATATGGGAAAAGAAATAGACATTCAAACTAAAGAGGCAGAAAGAACCCCCTTAAGACGTCATTTGAATCGACCTTTGGCAAGACATATCATAGAGAAACTGGCAAAATATAAAGAAAAGAGAGAATTCTGAAAGCAGCTAGAGATAAAGGGGCCTCACATACAAAGGGAAACCTATCAGAGTGGTTACAGATCCATATAATGAAACATGGCAGGCCAGGAAGGAATGGCAGGAAATCTTCAATGTGATGAACAGAAAAAACATGCAGCCAAGAATCCTTTATCCAGCAAGCCTGTCATTCAAAATAGGAGAGATAAAGGTGTTCCCAAATAAACAAAAATTGGGAGAATTCATGACGACCAAACCAGTCCTACAAGTAATCCTAAGAGGGACTCCATCACGGAAATGTTGCAAAGAATACAAGGTGCCAGACACACCACTATAAACATGAATTCTAGGGAGAACACAATGACTCTAAATCCACATTTTTCAATAATAACACTGAATGTAAATGGGCTGAATGATCCAACCAAATGACAAGGGTAGTAGAATGGATAAAAAACAAAATCCATCTATTTGCTGTCTACAAGAGACTCATTTTTGACCAGAAGATACCTTCAGGTTGAAAGTAAAGGGATGGAGAAATATCTACCATGTGACTGGAAGCCAAAAGAAAGCCAGACTAGCTATACTTCTGTCAGACAAACTGGACTTTAAAGTAAAGGCATTAACAAGAGATGAAGAAGGACATTATATAATAATTACAGGGTCTCTCCATCAGGAAGAGCTAACAATTATAACTATCTATGTGCCAAATTGTGGAGGGCCCAAGTACATAAAACAATTAATCACAGACATAAACAATCTTATTGATAAGAATGTGCTATTTGCAGGGGATTTTAATACTCCACTAAAATCAATGGATATATCAGACAGAAAATCACTAAAGAAACAATGGACCTGAACGACATATTGGAACAGATGGAATTGATAGATATATTTAGAACTCTGCATCCTGAAGTTAGGAAATTCACATGGCACATTATCCAAGATAGATCACAAACTGAGGCATAAAGCAGCCCTCCATAAGTGTAAACGAATAGAGAACATACCATGCACACTTTCAGATCACAATGCTATGAAACTTGAAATTAACCACAGGAAAAAGTCTTGAAAACCTCCAAAAATGTGGAGGTTAAAAACCAACCTACTGAAGAATGATTGGGCCAATCAGGCAATTAGAGAATAAATTGAAAAATATATGGACACAAATAAAAATGAAAATACAGCAATTCAAACTCTCTGGGACACAGCAAAGGCAGTACTAAGAGGAAAGTTTATTGCAATCCAGGCGTATTTTAACAAACTAGAAAAAGCTCAATTTCAAAATTAACAGAGCACTAAGAAAACTAGAAGGAAAGCAGCAAAAGCACCCTAAATCTAGCAGAAGAAAAGAAATAATAAAGACCATGGCAGAAATAAACAATATAGAATCCAAAGAAAACAATTTAACATGTCAATTAAATCAAGAGTTGGTTTTTGAAAAAATAAACAAAATTGATAAACCTTTAGCTAGACTCCTAAGGAGAGAACACCCAGATAGAGAAAACCATACATGAAAATGGATTTATTACAACTGATTCCTAAAAAATTCAAGCAATCATAAAATATTATTATGAAAAATTATATTTCAACAAACTGTACAACCTAGAAGACACAAATAGATTTCTAAACACACATGCACTACCAAAATTTAACGGCAAGAGACAGAAAATCTTAACAGACTTATAACCAGTGAAGAAATTGAATCTGTTATAAAACATCTCCCAACAAATAAGAGCCCAGGGCCAAATGGGGAATTCTACCAGATGTTTAAAGCAGAGTTAATACCCATTCTTCTCAAGCTATTTCAAAAAATGGAAGTAGAGGGAAAACATCTAAAGCCAGCATCACGTTGATTCCCAAGCCCGACAGAGACCGAGCAAAAAAAGAGAACTACAGGCCAATATCTTTGATCAATACAGATGCAAAAATACTAAACAAGATACTAGCAAATCAAATACAACAGCATATAAGAAGAATTATCCATCATGAGCAAGTGGGATTTATTCTTGGGTTAAAGGACTGATTCAATATTTGCGAATCCATCAATGCGATACATCATGTTAACAAAAGAAAAGATAAAAACCATATGATCCTGTCGATACATTCAGAAAAAGCATTTCACAAAAAACCAGCACCCTTTCTTAATAAAAACCCTTGAGAAAGTCTGGATATAAGGAACTTACTTAAATTTCATAAAAGCCATGTGTGAAAAGCCCACAGCTAATATCATCCCCAATGTGGAAGCACTGAGAGGTTGCCCCCTGAAATTGGGAACACGACAAGGATGTCCACTCTCACCACTGTTGTTTAACATAGTGCTGGAAGTCCTAGCATCAGCAATCAGGCAACAAAAGGAAATAGAAGGTATCAGAATTGGCAAAGAAGAAGTCAAACTTTCACTTTTTACAGGTGACATGATACTCTACATGGAAAATCTGACAGACGCCACCAGAAGCCTTCTAGAACTCATCCGTGAATTCAGCCAAGTTGCATGGTATAATATCAATGTAAAGAAGTCGTTTGAATTTTTATACACCAGTAATGAAGCAACATAAAGAGAAATCAAGAAAGTTTTCCCTTTCACAATGAATGAAAAACCATAAAATACCTAGCAATAAACCTAACCAAAGATGTAAAGGATCTTTACAATGAAAACTGTAGAAAACTTATGAAAGAAATTGAAGATGACACCAAGAAGTGGAAAAACATTCCATGGTCATGGATTGAAAGAATAAACATTGTTAAAATGTCATCAGTACCCAAAGTAATCTACACACTCAATGCAATCCCCGACAAAATCACACCAGCATTCTTCCCAAAGAGAGAGCAAACTATCTTAAAGTTTATATGGAAACACAAAAGACCCCAAATAGCCAAAGTAATATTGAAGAAGAAAACCAAAAAGGGGGGGGCATCACAATCCTAGACTTTAGCCCCTACTATAAAGCTGTCATCATCAAAACAGTATGGTATTGGCACAAAAACAGACACATGGATCAAAGGAATAGAATAGAGAGCCCAGAACTGGACCCAGAAGTGTATGACGAATTAACTCCTTTTTTTATGCATGATTTTACCTTTATCTCTTGGTCCCAAACAATGAAAATAATAATTTCCCTGTGGTGAAAATCAATATATTGGCACTGTCTTCTATTTTAGGCCCCAATTTTTAACATTTTAGCAAAATCAAATGGGTCTACCATCAGATCTCTAAATAAAATTCTCAATATTTAAGTAAAGGGGCAGCTTGTTCACATATAAATCTCTTACCTAAGTTCACATCAAGGAATATGGTTCACATCAAATGAATGCTAGTGAAAACTATTAGCTATTTCACTACCTAATATTTTATTTTGGCCATTATGGTTGTTTAAGCGACTAGTGGGTTTTTTTCTCCTTACACATCATTCCTTTTGGATATTTACCCTTTTTACTTCATCAATTACTAGAGGTTACTCATTTAAACTATCTTCTCAAGTAATGCATAAGCATCTTCTTCATCCAAAGACAGCTATATGCATACTCAATCTATTAGAAGATATTTCCCCTTAAGTCTAAAACTTCACCAAGTATGTATTTTTCCTAATGGTCCACGAGGAAACTGGCCATAAAGTTTTTGAGAAAACTCTTCCAATCACTTTGTCTCTTGATTGAAGCAAATTTTAAAATATTAAAATGAAAGAATAAAAGAAAAGAAAGAACTCCTCTTAGTTTTGTAAACGTGAACCACTTGCGTAGAAATGACATAACAATGCACTGCATGGGTTATGAGTCCTTCCCACCAATCACATCATACTTCTTCTTATGTCTCTATAGTCGCCTCTTGTTTAGGACTCCTTAGCATTGCATTCTTTATTTTCCATACTGTAGAAAGTATAGCAGTCCTCACACTGAAAATCAAGAGATTTCAAACTGCCTTTTCAATTCTCCAGGACAACTAGGCCTTCCATTTTTTCCTTCTACTCATTCAGCAATCCCATATGAGATCTTTAATCTTTTACTCAGCTTATTTTAAGGCTCTTGGTCTTACAGTGATCATATCTTGAAGAATGTTTTCGTATCTGTGAGTGTTTCCCCATAAAAGTCACATCAAGTGGTAAAGACCACCAAGTTATTTATAAAGGTACATTCATAGTAGGAAGCAATATTTTGCCCTGTTCACAAATAGCCTGTCTACATTACAAATTGCAGCAAACAGAAATGGAAAGAAATAAACAGCAATGTCACATACAAAATAGGGAAACAGGTCTTAAATTATTCACACCCAAATTACAGAGCATTCAGGGATGGGGGAAAAACTCAAAGGTGTTCAGAGCCTTGACTTTCTATTAAAAGCTTCATTTTCTTGAAAGCCCTTAATAGGAAGAAAACTAGTGTCCTGTTTTAATAATCTTTGCATATTAAAGTGAAAAATTAAAACTATGTACAACACAAGAATAAATGTTTCTTAATTTTTCTTAACTGTAGGTAATAAAGTTAATTTGTAAATTGCAATATCCTGCTAATCAAATAGCTTTTATATATAGTTTAAATACTACTGTGGTTCAAACATTTCATTTGCTAAACATAATATGTGTATAGAATTCAAACACACACACACACACACACACACACACACACACACACACATTGTCTCCAGAGAAACAAAATTAAAAATCTTAACACCAGACCACATGATTTTTCTGAACTATTTTTCATGGAAAAAAGAGTTTTACCACTGTCATTACTACAATTTAAGTTTTGGATTTTTGCTAAAAAGGAAAAAATGACTAGTGAAGGCAATCATGTAATTACAATTAAATAGAAGTAAGCTATCTTCATAGAAAAATTTTGAAAATCAGTTATAATAATATTCAGTTGTGATTATGAAAGACGCATTTTCACAGCATATGGAAATTTACCTCACCATCTTACTACATGACCATATCAACAGGATCCTTTATATGATCAAAATATTTTAAAGTTAGCCATATAATATTTTAGTTAAAACTTTTAAAAGACATAGAGTTGTAAGAAGGATGATAATGAGACCAAAAAATGTTCTTTGGAATCTATTTGAAGCACCAAGAACACCTTAAAAAGGAAAAACATGGGCCCAATGTCAATTTCTTCTTCTTTAATTACTAACTTAAAAAAAAAAAAACCTTAACAAAATCTGATTCTGAATAAAGTAAATTAATCTGACATTGAAACCCTGGATTATCTGATATACTTAAAATATAATCTAAACATATATATGTCTAGTTGCATGAATTTTATTAAGCAAATATGCTACTAAATAGGAATAAATTCTAGACAATATAAATTTCTTGAAAAATCATTTTTCTCTAGAACCCATTTTCCATTGGGTTTAAAATTGACCCATGTCATATACTAGATTTTGGCTATATTTTCCTATATTTGAAGTATCCAAAGAACCAGAAAACAATTAAAGCACCAAGTGCCAAGCCTATGCCATCTCACCAAAGAATGTTTGCTAAATACTAATAGACTGCTCCACATAAGCTATTATTATGGTTTCTAAAATATAAATATTATCACAATTAAAAATAAGACCAACTGTTAAAAATAGACTGTACTACTGAAAAATAATCTCTTTAGCGACTGGTAAATATACAGTATTTAGAAAATCACTGTCTTTTGAGACTTCAGTAACTTCATAATGTATTGGGGTTATTAGCAGTTCTGTTTGCAAGGGCTCTAGAAAAGGGAAGGATTAAGTGTCTTAGAAAACATGGGAGTGTAGGTTTTCCTTTCAGTTAAGACAATTATTAGAATAAAGAGGGGAAATGTCAGGGTATTAACACTTTTCTGTCATTTGCAAACAAATTCCCTCAAGTTATACAGTTTAATTACACATCACTTAAGAATTTTTTTCAAAGCAATCTTATTTAAACTTTTTTATTTCACTTAATATATCATCTTAAATTTATTTTAACTTAAGATATTGGTTAAAATTCATCACCTTCACACTTTATTTAAAAACTTTTTTCCAGTATCATTGATTGAAACTTACCTTTTTTAGTTAAGATCTTTATTTTAATTTCTGAATTGTTAACATACAGTTTTATATTAGTTTCAGGCGTACAATGTAGTGATTCAACAATTCTATATACTACTCGGTGCTCATCAGTGTAAGTGTACTCTTAAATCCTCTCACCTATTTCACCCATTACCCCACCGACCTCTCCTGTGGTAACCATCAGTTTGTTCTCTCTTGTTAAGAGTTTGTTGCTTGGTTTGTCTCTCTTGCCTTTTTTTTTTCTCTTTGTACATTTGTTTTGTTTCTTAAATTCCACATATGAGTGAAATCATATGATACTTATCTTTCTCTGGCTTATTTTGCTTAGCATTATACTCTAGCTCCATCCACATCATTGCAAATGGCAAGATTTTATTCTTTCTTATGGCTTAATAATATTCCATTGTATCTATAAATATAAATGATATATAGATATATAGATAATATAGATATAGGTATATACATACCCCCCACATCTTCCTTATCCATTCATCTATTGATGGACACATTGCTGCAATAAACATAGGGGTGGATGTATCTCTTTGAATTAATGTTTTCTATTTTGGGGGTAAATTCATAGGAGTGAGATTACTGGATCTTAGGGTAGTTCTATTTTTAACTTTTTAAGGAACCTCCATGATGTTTTACATAGTGGCTACACTAGTTTACATTACCACCTAAAGTGCAAAAGAGTTCCTATTTCTCCACATCCTCGCCAACACCTGTTTCTTATATTTTTTATTTTAGCCATTCTGACAGATGTGAGATGATAGCCCTTTGTAATTTTTATTTGCATTTCCCTGATGATAAGTGATGTTGAGCATCTTTTCATGTGTCAGTTTGCCATGTGGATGTCTTCTTTGGATTAATGTCTTTTCATATCTTATGCCTATTTTTTAAATTGATTATTTATTTTTTGGTGCTGAGTATTGTAAGTTTTTTTATTAATTTTGGATACTAACTCTTCATCAGATTAATCTTATCAGGAAAATATGGAAAATATACTCTAATTAAAAAAGAATGTGCATGATTTGGCTGCAGGCCTTTGGAAGAATGACCCAGTCACATACATAAATAACATTACTGAACTATTAATAATAGCATGAATGAAAGCATATTGTTGATACTTTAAAATGGAAATGTGTACCTTTTCCTTATACTTTTTTCAAACACTGAAAATTTTGCTTATTTTATTTTCATGAGAAAGAAGAAAAAATGTTGATAAGAGTCTATTTTAATCTCTGACCTTGGATGTATATGTGTGTGTGTTTCACCCTTATGCTTCATCTATAATTCTCTCATTGTTTTATAGAAAGATGCCAACTGAATGGAAGTGTGCAGAAGAAGGGCAACACCCTTGAGAATGAAATTCTGCAAAGTGGCAGTGTTCATGATATTGAATCATCTGATTGAACATTACTATCCTACAGATGTTTGTAGTGCCTAAAGGAACAGAAGTTATACAGATATATAACACATTGGAGGTCATTATATGGATGCTATATAAACAGTGAATATTTATTAGAGGAAAAGAATCAGAGAAACCACTCTTTTAAAATGAACAGATGAATCAAATGTATTCACTAGACAGGCAGAAGTCATCTTTCTGGTCAGCTACTATCAGAATTTATTTTTTTTCCCATAATATTTTATTGTCAAATTGTTTTCCATACAACACCCAGTGCTCTTCCCCTCAAGTGCCCACCACCATCACCACCACCTGTCTTCCCCCCTCCCCCCTCCCCCCCAACCCTCAGTTCATTCTCAGCTTTCAATAGTCTCTCAAGTTCTGCATCCCAACACTTTCTTACCTCCCTCTTAGTTTCAGTGTGAATATGACCACACAAGTTTATGCTTTCTTTCTCTGGTCTAATGATACTAGAAAACCTTGTGTTATAGGATAATACAAAATGTCACAGATTACAGAAGGTGGATATTTTTAATATATAGTATCAAAATGTATTCTATGAGTGGATCAAGAAGATGTGGTATATATACACAATGGAGTACTACATGGCAATGAGAAAGAATGAAATGTGGCCATTTGTAGGAAAGTGAATGGACCTTGAGGGTGTCATGCTAAGCGAAATAAGTCAGGCAGAGAAGGACAGATACCATATGTTTGCACTCATAGGTCTAACAGGAAAACAGGAGAAACCTAATGGAGGACCAGCGGGAGGGGAACAGGGAAAGAGAGTTGGGAAGAGAGAGGGACGGAAAACTTGAGAGACTATTGAATGCTGAAAATGAACTGAGGGCTGAAGGGGAAGGGGGAGGGGGGAAAAGAGGTGGTGGTGATGGTGGAGGGCACTTATGGGGAAGAGCACGGGATGTTGTATGGAAACCAATATGACAATAAACTATTAAAAAAAAACAAAATGTAGCTCAGCTGACAGATCACATTTCCATATAAGACTAGGATAGCAATATATTTATTCGATTTTAACTTTTCATTTGGCTTTGCATTTATTTTTTTTTAATTTTAAGTACAACTACCCCACTATGTGGGGCTCAAACTCAAGACCCCAAGATCAAGAGTCACATATTCTACCAACTGAGACAGTCAGGAGCCCCTGTATTAATTTTTTTCAGAATTATTTTTATTATTCCCTCTTTACACACATATATAATGCCGGTCATCATTTTTTAGTCTCTCATATTTCAAGTGTTCCAGATCCTTTAAAGTTATTCTTTTTTCATTTGTTTTATTTTATTTTTTAATAATAGTTTATTGTCAAATTGGTTTGCATTAATTTTTAAGTTCATAATATCATTTATATTCAGCATCAAAATCAACATAAACTGATCTTAATTGTAATAAAATTCCTGTAAGAATCTAAAGATATGCTTTTCGTTTAAACATACACAAGACAAAATATAATGGTCCTACTTATCCCTTTTTTCTGATGGCAAGTTCTTGACCGACATATAATATCCATTAACATGTCTCACCTCACACTGGCAATGAAACCTGGCTCTCTGACAGTAGCTTATCATTTTTAAATCTGACATGAAAATTTTAAGATGGAAACTTCAATGATATTATACAAGCCTGGCCTCTTACCAAAGGAGTTCAAGGTTCCAGCCAACCTCCATTAATCAGGCTGTTACTAGCATATGTCAGATATAGGGCAGTGAAAACTGGACTTCTTTTCAAAGTGCATTAAATTTCAATCTTAATGGCATGTTTTTAGAATCCCATCACCATTTATTTGCAAAATTGAGACTATGTATGTTTTCTTTGTACAATCAAAAATAATCAGAGGAACCTGGTTGGCTGGGTCAGTTAGGAGTCTAACTCTTGATTTTGGCTCGCGTAATGATCTCTCCCTATTCATTTGTACTACCATGCTGCTGGGTAATCTATCTTGCTGAGGTTCTCATGATGAGTCTGTTCTGCAGAATTTGCAGGCAGCCACATGATAAGGGAAGAAAGAAGGGTATTATCAGTTAGCAGCAGGATAAGAGTGGACTTGCCACAACTCCATGATTGTGACCCAGATCTGGGGTGTGTGTGTGTGTGTGTGTATGTGTGTGTATGTGTGTGTGTTGGAGAGGCTCAGAGGGTTAATTTGGAAAACACATTTCTTTCTCACTTAAATCTACTCTAACTAGTACTGTTAACAAGCCCACTTAACAAGAGGGGAAAGTGATTGGAAGAAACAGACATACTCGTGTAACCTAGCTAGGATTAAAGATCCTCTAAAGTGAATGTTTTCTATCTCCTACAAGCTGACTGACAGAATTATTTCAATTGATATGTTTTATATATATAAATATTGGTGTTAAGCCAATATTAAATAATATATTATACTTTAATTTACTCAAATAATAATCTGTAACAAAATCACTCAAAGGGGAAAAACGGGAGTGGGGTAGGCGAGGAAAATGACAGGAAGGGTGTGGAAATATAAAATAGAATGTGTTAAAGGTAAAGCAATCCATAAATCTAGTGTCCTCACTACCTATAATTTCCCCCACTGCCCTTGCGTACACACCTTTGCCCAGCAAACTTCTGATCATCCTTAAAAACTCAGCTCAAGTTTTACCTTTTCTGTCCCTACAGGACTGACCTACGCCCTTTGTTCTGGACTGAAAGAGAGAAGGTTGCTATTAATACTTTTGCCTGATGGGTATGCAGAAGAAAAACATGGAAATATATAAACAGACATCATTTAATCAGTTTATTTCATTTAATCAAGAATACATATGTCTAGCAATTCAATTTCATTCATTGGTTTATAGGCAAAAACAAGAATGAGCTTAAAATTACAGATGTAGGGGCACCTTTGTGGCTCAGTTAGTTATGCCTCTGACTCAGTTTCTGCTCAGGCCATGATCTCATGATTCATGTGTTTGAACCCCATGTCATCAAGCTCCACACTGCTGGTATGAAGCCTGCTTGGGATTATCTTTCCCCCTCTTTATCTCTGCTCCTCTCCTACTTGCGCTTGCTCTATCTCCCAAAATAAATAAGTAAACTTTAAAAAATGGTTGTAATACTAAAGCATTACCTTATTAAAACTATGTGTTTGGAAAAGCCATAAAAACATGGTAAAAATAGCATTGCTCTGTTGTCATTTATTTAAATATATGAATAATGTCACATAATAAAATTTCACTCAAAAAGTAAAAACATTGCTTTTTGGACTGAATCCTACAAGTTATAATGGCTTCTAAAAGAGGAACACTTCCCCACATGCTTCACATGTGTAAAATATTGAAAGGCCCAGACAGTTTAAAGATCTAAAAGGAAGGGAACATTTTTTTTGCTTATTTCCTAAAAGTAAAGCACAGAACCAAGTGCCAAATGGTTTGTAACACTGTTTATACATAAAAAATAATAAATGAAGGGGTTTCATAAATATAGGGGTTTTATAAATATGTATTAAACATAATAAAGACAAGTTAATATAACTAAGAAAAGGCACTAAGAAAATCACCTCAGAAGACCACCATTCAGCTTAGCTTCCATAGTTTGTTAGCTCTTGGTTATATTTCTAAAAATGATTGTAGGGTATGAGCTAAAAATAACCATAATGAGAAGATTCACAAAAAACAAAGATTACTGTAAAAAAAAAAGCACCTTCCTATTGAAATTTAACACCTTAATCTAAATGAGATCTATTTGAAGTTTAAGAATATTTAACCAGATACCTTAGACAAGTTAACTTACTCGTTTCTGTTTTCAGAATTAACAAGGACCAGAATTCAAAGCTGAGAAGGATAGAGTTGTGTTTATAATGACAAAATTATTAAATGTGGGAATACTTTTTAAACAAAGTTCAAACTCTCTGGTTTACAGGATCTAATATAAGTCATTCTCACCTTATTACAAAATATGTTTCCTTTATTCCATAAAAAACCTGTTTTGTTAGATTTCACAAAAAAAGTTACCTTCACCTCAAAATTATACTATAATTTCCCTCTTCACAAATTTAGTAAGCATTAACTTTACAACTACTGTGTACAAATGATTTTTTTTTAAAAAAAATGAATGTACTGATAAAAGTATAGAAGTGGCATAAAAATGAAATAACTTTTTTACCCTTATAAGACTGTAATTTTACAGGCAGCTCCAAGGTACAATGAAAACAGAGAGTAAACAATTTTATAAACAATGGTTTTCAAAGAAACATTTTAAGCAATGAAAAATCACTGGAATGTTCAGATCTCATAAGAGCCTTAAAAAAGAGTTCCATCTGGGGTTGCATCCATATTACATCTGAACCAACTCTGGTGATACCATTCACAAGAATGGTTTGATGTCTTATGCTTATTATCAAACAACTGTGCTTCTAATACTCAGAGTTAAAATCCTGCATGTCCTGAGTCAATATCACAAAGTGTAGATCTATCATGCTAAGTAAAGGGAAAAAAAAGAAATAACTACTTATAACCTTAATGGCAAAGCATATCAATTTTATAAACATTCTAAGATGATAAGCATCTGAGTAGGTTTATTCTCAGATTCTGTCTATACAGGAAATAACCTTCAACTAAAAAAAAAAAAAGAAAGATGATGGGAACAGTGCTTTCACTTGATTCTCTCTGGAAATATATCTGCATTCATTATAATGGGTGATCTTATGAGTGCACATGCCTGGAGTGCCTTCCTGAATATATGTTCAGAAATTACCTGTGTATGTATAAACTGAGATTTCAAAAGCCTTAAATATCAGTCCTTCATATTGGAAACAAAAGGTGAAGGGGATAATAAGGTCTTAAAGAGAAAGTGTCAATTGTAAATATTAAGGAACTCTCCCTTGTAGCATAGACTAGTGGGGGATAACAGGGAGCATGAAGAACTCAAAGTGTTTGATTCATAGAATGAAACAAGTCTGGGTGTTTAAACTCAAAAGGTTGATATCTCAGCTGCAATAGGACCATTTGTTTCTTTGAAAGATGATGGTGAGTCTTTAATTATTAAGCCAATCTTATTTAGCAGATAGTCAAAGAAAAGTACTTTTAAAAAGTTGCCCAAAGGGTTATATAAACTAACATGCTAAAACATCTTGGAGCTGGTGCATGAAATCAATAATGAGAAAATGAATTCTACTGTATCTTTGTCTTCATTGTCCAGTTGAAGACAGTGAAGACAAGAGAAAGTGAAAGGATTCTGAACTTCACAAATGGGCTAAATGGATTTTGTGTATCTAATTAGAAAGGGATGAACCTCCTGGAGTGAGCTTATAAAACTAAGACACAGTGTGTGTGTGTGTGTGTGTGTGTGTGTGTGTGTGTGTGCGCGCGCGCACAAGTGTGCCCATGTGCTGACTCAGAAGTATGGAGATAAAACCATCATTTCTGAATACTTGGACTACACTGTTATGGCTTATTTGTTGTTTATTTTATGGCCCCAGAAAATACAAATTGCACTTAATCAGAGGAAAATGTTCAAAAGATGGAATAAGCATACTTAGGAAATAATGGTGATTTGGGTATTGATGGTTTTCCCTTGCTTGTTATTCTTTTAAGCAATTTCAATAGAATTTTTTAAATTAACAAAGTCCTACTATCAGAGAATCCTTCTGAAACTGACTAGTAACTACTTCTACAAGAAGGCTCACTGTCCAAAATTTTCTATTATTATTTTCACATCAGTAATTTTTTATTATTTAAAGGAAACTGCAAATGAACATGTTTCTTTTAAATTAAAAACATGTTCTTCCTGAAAATGTTATGTCTGAAGAGCACTAAACGTTTAGGACATGACATTAAGGTAGGACAACAGATAAAACAATATTCACATTTATTACTTTGTATTATACTGAAAAAAAAACTATTGTAATAATTATTTCTAGAGGCACAGAAAATATCTTGAACTCTAACATGAAATACTCATGTTCCCAGTGATTGTATGTAGTCAAATTTCTTCCATTATGTCTCAGGGTATAAAACCATCACCAAAAAGAAAATCCCAATATGGAATCTAAAATTTAATTTATATTTACCAAGGAAAAACATTATTTGAATTGGGAGAGGGAGAAACAATGTAAAACCTTTACCAACTGATGTTTCAGATATATAGACAGAAAATAAGAAAGAGATTTGTTGTGTAGAAATAACACACCCTGTTGCACCTCCAGTCAGAATTTTAATTCATTAAGTTATATCTTAAGATGAAAGTGGTAAATACCGCTCCAACCCACATTGAATATTTTATTTTACAGGATTTTATTTTCAGAAAGCAATGATGCACACAGCTCTACCTTAGATCATTTTTATGACATGTAATGGACAATTTTCTTATGCTCATAGAGACTCTGAGTTTGTCGTGATATATGGAAGCAACACTTCCTGTGGGTATCAGGGGTAGGACAATGGAATTAATTTTAATTATTTAGTTTTGGCCAAAGAATGTTTCCATAGCAAATAAAAATTTGGAGTTCACCCTGCACAGAGAAAGAGATGGCAACAGGATGAATTTATACCCTAAGGAGGGCTTGGGCAGATTATTGTGTACTGCACACTACTGCTCAAGCAAACATGTTTTACCACAAAGCTATTTTGACATAAATTAGATTAAAAGAAAGAAGGATGACTTTTTTAATGTTTTATTTATTTTTGAAAGTGAGACAGAGTGAGAGTGAGGGAGGGGCAGCGAGCGAGGGAGATAGAGAATCTGAAGCAGGCTCCATTTATTCAGACTCTGAGCTGTCAGCACAGAACCCAACGTGGGGCTCAAAAACCAAGAACCATGAGATCATGACCTGAGCTGAAGTCAGATACTTAACCTACCGAGCCGCCCAGTCACCCCCAGGGATGTCTTTTCTGACGTTACTGGTACTTAAGTTTCAAAGTCATCACCGTCTAGTTTATTTTTTTCAATATAAAAAAGTTTTTTTTTCTCCCCATGCCCTGCGGTTATAGATGGGATGATAGGGTCCCTCTCCATACCAGGCTGAGGTTTTTTTCTTCTCTACAGACAGCTTTATGAGGGTTTGCAGCCTCTCTTTCTCTTCCCCTCATCTCTCCATGGCTCTGCATGCCACCTGATGCTCTGGGCTGAGTGGGGCACCCTTCCCTCCAAGCCTCAGAGTCCTGCCTGTTTTTATCTTCCCCAGTTTGCACTCACCCACACACGAGGCTGTCTTTTTGTGGACTCTGTGTCTTTTCCTCCCACTCTTGTAGATCAGAGTATTGTGGCTTCAGTCCTTCCTAGTTTGATAGATGCGGGCATGTGAAAATTACAGAGCCCCCTACTTCTTCGCCATCTTGCCCCCCAGGAAACATATTGAGAAAGAAGTATCTACGGCCAATGTCAAAGAGACTGCCTCTGTTCTCTTCTACAATTTTTGTGGTATCAAGTCTCCAATTGTGATCTGTAGCCCATTTTGAGTTTATTTTTGTGTATGGTGTAAGAAAGTGGTTCAGTTTCATTGTTTCCCATGTTGCTGTCCAGTGTTCCCGAAACCATTTGTTGAAGAAAAAATATTTTTCACACTGGATATTCTTTCTTTCTTTGTATAAAACTAATTGATCATATGGTTATGAATTAATTTATGGGTATTCTATTCTATTCCATTAATCTATGTGTCTAGTTTTGTGCCAGTGCCATACTGTTTTGATGACTACAGTTTGTAATGTAACTTCAAGTCTGGTTGTAATGCATCCAGCTTTAATTTTCTTTTTCAAAGTTCCTGCAACCATTCAAGATCTTCTGTGATTCCCTACAAATTTTCAGATTATTTGTTCTAATTCTGTGAAAAATGCTCACATTATTTTAATAAAAACTACATTAAATGTGTAGATTGTTTTGAGTAGTATACACATTTTAACAATACTGGTTCTTCCAATCCATGAGCATAGAATGTCTTCCCAACTTATTGTGCTGTCTTCAATTTCATTCATCAGTGTTTTATACTTTTCAGAGGACAGGTCTTTCACCTCTTTGGGAAGATTTATTCCTAGGTATCTTAGATTTTTGGTGCAAAATTTTTGCATCTATGTTCATCGGGGATATTGGTCTATAGTTTTATTCTGTAATGGGGTCTTTATCTGGTTTTGGTTGCAGGGTAATGCTAGCCTTATAGAATGAATTTGGAAGTTGTTCTTTTCTATTTTTTTGGAATAGTTTAATAATGATATTAAACCTTTAAATGTTTGGCAGAATTCACCTGTGAGGCCATTTGTCCTGGATTTTTTATTGGAAGATTTTTGATTACAGATTTAATTTTTTTGTTGGTTATTCGTCTGTTCAGGTTTTCAATTTCTTCCTGTTTCAATTCTGGTAATTTATATGTTTCTAGAAATATATCCACTTCTTCCAGATTGCCCAATTTGTTGGCATATGGTTTTTCATAATATTCTCAAACTTGTTTGTATTTCTGTTGTGTTGGTTATGATTTCCAATCTCTAATTCATGATTTTATTAATTTGAGTCCTATTTGTTTTTCTGGTTAAGTCTGGCAAAAGGTTTATCAACCCTCTTAATATTTTCAAAGAAAAGGTTTCATTGATCTGTTCTTTTATTTTTTACTTTCTGTATTGTTTATTTCTGTCTAGTCTTTATTACCTCCTTTCTTCTGCTGAATTTAGGCTTTGCTTGCTGTTCTTTTCATAGCTCCACTAGGTGTAAGGTTAGGTTATTTATTTGAGATATTTTTGTTTCCTGATGTTGGCCTGTATTGCTATAGATCTCCTTCTTAGGCCAGCTTTTGCTGTATCTCAAAGGTTTGGAACCATTATGCTGTCATTTTCATTTGTTTCCATGTATTTTTTTCTTTCTTCTTTGATTTCTTGGCTAAGCCATTCATTGTTTAGTAGCATATTGTTTAGCCTCCATAGATTTGTTGCCTTTCTATTTTTTTCTTGTGGTTGACTTCTAGTTTCATAGTATTGTGGTCAGAAAAGGTGCCTAATATAATTTCACCATTTTTATTTGTTGAGGCCAATTTTGTGACCTACAATGTGATCTATTCTGGAGAATGTTTCATATGCACTCAAAAGGAATATGTATTCTGCTGTTTTAGGATGGAGTGTTCTGAATATGTCCCTTAAATCCATCTGGTTTAGTGCATAATTCAAAGCCATTGTTTTCTTGTTGATTTTCTCTTTAGATTATCTGTACATTGATGTAAGTGGGGATGTTAAAGTCCCCTACTCTTATTGCATTATTATTAATTTGTTCCTCTATGTTTGTTATTTACTGTCATATATATTTTAACACTTCAAAGTTGGGTGTAATATTGTTACATCTTCTTGCTGGATTGCACCCTTTATTTTTATATAGTGTCCTCTTTGTGTCTTGTTACAGTCTTTGTTTTAAAATTTAGTTTCTCTGAAATAAGTGTTGCTACTTCACCTTTCTTTTGACATCCATTGACATAGAAGACATTTTTCCATTCCTTTACTTTCAATTCACAGGTTACTTTAGCTCTAAAATGCATCTCTTGTACTCAGCATATAGGTGTTTCTTTATTTTTTTTAAAAGTTTTTATGTTTATTTATTTTTGAGAGAGATGGAGTGCGAACAGGGTAGGAGCAGTGAAAGAGACACACACAGAATCTAAAGCAGGCTCCAGGCTCTGAGCCATCAGCACAGTGCCTAATGCAGGACTTGAACTCATGAATTGCTAGATCATGACCTGGGCCAAAGTCAGACACTTAACCAACTGAGCCACCCAGGTTCCCCCCATTCACTATTTTCTAGAGTTTATTTTAACCTCGAGAATGACAGAAAATCAAGCACACATAATGAATCTGCATTATATTAACATTTTTTATAGAAACTGTAAGAGAATTTTTTCAACTATTACAGATCTTCAAATTATGTCCTTCCTTTTTCTAATTTCTTAGCAAACTTGCACCAAACCTAAGAGGCAATGTGATACAGGGATAAAGAGCAGGAATATGAAGCCAGAATTGGAAACTTCATTCAAGAAATTCCGTAATTTATTAGCCATGTAAATTTGAGTGCACAATTGTGCCTCCTTGTGCCTTATTTTCCTCATATGTAAGTAGGGATAATTATTAGTGTTTATTTCATAGAGCTGTTGAACAACATTCAATGAGCTCAAAATATAGTAAAGTGTTCATGTTGATGCCTAGAAAGTAGTAAGGTATATACATGTCTGCTAAAATGATTATTCTCATAAACCAAGTATCATTACAATAACATTAAAGGTAATTTATTTCATTTGCTTTTTTTGGAGACAGAAAGTCCATAAAATCCACTTTACTTACTAAATGAAACTTTAAAATTTTAAAGTTTTAATAGATGAGTTCCCTTGCTCCGATTTGTTTTGAAATAATGTTATAAGGAATAAGTTGCTGTTCCATCAGATATTGTAATTGTTCTGTGAGAGATAGTACCAGATTTTAAGATACTTCCTGTTTTATATTGTTTCAGCTAATGAAACTCATATTTATGTTTATTTCAATTTAATTTAAAAATGCTTATCAAAGGGCTAACATTTTATCAAGATTAACCTTGCAGAATCTTTTGTCTCTCTATTTTCTCTTAAATATCTTTGATCAGTATTGAGAAAAAAGTCGTACATAAAGGAATGTCAGGTTTTTTATTTAAGTCATCTAGGGCACTGTTGCCTATGTTTAAACTTGTCTGCTAGTCACTAATTCTCATTGTTAGCTTTCGGGTTTTTATCATGACCCCTTTGCTTCTAATTCAGACTAAAATAACCACATTTGCTACTGTTAAATATGTGAGAAGGTCAGCAAGGTCATTCCTTTCCATAGACTCACTAGAGAATTCATACGAAGATATGGAGTGAACCTTTATTGTATTTTCCCTTCAATAAAATCAATCTTTCAATGACATAGCCTTTTGAAACTATCCATCAAACTGACTTTTTTTAAGTGTTCATGATTTTTTAATGTAATTACTTCATTTGTTAAGATTTACCTTATTTGAGATCCAGGAAATGAGACTAAATGATTATTTGCTAAGTATAAAACCTCAAAAATTGGAAAGCAACAGAATTAAAAATGAAAAATTAAAAATACAGAAGTCTACATCTAGAGGAATTAAATCATAGAGTGGATTATTTCAAACTTTGAATATTTTTTAACATTTATTTATATTTGAGAGACAGAGAGACACATCATGAGCAGTGGAGGGGCAGAGAGAGATAGGGACACACGGAATCTGAGGCAGGCTCCAGGCTCTGAGCTGTCAACACAGAGCCCAATGCAGGGCTCGAACCTACAAACTGTGAGATCATGACCTGAGCCAAAGTCGGATGCTTAACCGACTGAGCCACCCAGGTGCCCCAAACTTTGAATATTTTAAATCACAAGGTACTTTCTGTATGTTTTCTTTTTATTGCACAAGTTAATATAATATAAATTTATAAATTATTAGTCGCAGCAACATATCAATGAACAGCTAATAGACATAAATTACTATAATTTTTTTTTAATTTGTAGAATTAGGTGGGGCACCCAAATGGTTCAGTAACCAGGTGGCGACTGACTCTTGATTTCAGCTCAGGCATCGGTCTTTTGATTTCAGCTCAGGCATAATCTCTTGGTTCATAAGTTTGAGGTCCACATTGGGCTCTGCACTGACATCACTGAGCCTGCTTGGGATTCTCTCTCTCTCTCTCTCTCTCTCTCTCTCTCTCTCTCTCTCTCTCTCTCTGTCCCAGCCTCTCTGACACTCTCTCACTCTCTTGAAATAAATTTTAAAATTTTTTAAAAATTAAAAAAAAGTAGCATTAAGCAAAATACACAATGCAGGAATACAAACATGCATTTTTTCCCCTGTGATATAATCTTATAAATTTGATGGGATGAAATAAATAAGCTATGATATGGTGTTTTGATGGAATTTTTCAGCCTGCCACTATGTAAAATTTTAGTCTTATTCATAACCAAACGCAAAAGACAAGGAAATATTCAGAATTTAAATCTACCTTTAAAAAAATGTTCAGTTCATCTTAACTGTTACTATCACAGCTAATCGTCTATTAACAGTACAACATTTTCTCAGGTTCCTGTGTTTTATAGATGTTAGTGTTATGTGCCTATTGATAACATTTATTTAAAGAACTAAAAATGATCTTTAATATATTATCTTAATACACATATACAAAAAAAAGCAGCAAAGACAGATACTATAGTTAATTTGCAGACCAACTACCTTTCATTAAGAAGCTGAGTTCAGTAGTAAAGTTGGAACTGCAATCAAAACTAGCCGTAAGTATTGACATACTTATTGAAACACACTGCTATGTATTAGATCTGATCATACACAAATAGCTGATAGTGTACATCCATACCAACAATTATCATACTTAGATACAATTTATTATACCAGAAAGTCTATTTATTAACTGGACACTACTGATTTTGAAGAAGCAAGGCATTTTCAAAGTAAAATCATACAATTTATTACAAAAACTATGGTGAGAAATAAATAACCCAGAGCAGTAAGGCACATATACCAATATGTCACAAAAATTTTACTTATCACTTGCTTAGTTGTTTAGATATCACACTCAGTGACTTTAAAGCTATAAATGTAAAACCATTTTTCAGCATTTTACAGGGAAATCTTAGCTACCATACTGTTTAAGCAAGTATGAGATTCACTTAAGCTTAATTTTCAGGTAAACGAGGCATTAAACAGAAAAGTGCATATTGGTGAAAATCTTTTGAAAAGGAGTCTTATAAGCTCAGAATGAGAATGTATTTCCTTTTTTGTTGGTTTCTTTTGTTTTCTGATGGTTCAGACCTCCAAGGGCTTCACAGTGCTCACTCTACAAGTCATTACTAAGATAAGTACCTGAAGTTTTAAGAGGGGTAAGATCTTGGAATTGTGTCAAGCCTCTTATTCCTCCTTCTCCTCTAAACCACACCAACTACACACACTACAAATTGAAAGTTTGACACTTACAACAGAATTTTTTCATGTTAATCTATGAGTTTTTAATTGTGAGGGAAAGTAGACATTTGGTAGCAAAACATCATACAATCAACAGAAATGTTGAGATTTTGCATAATAAAGCCCTAATATGAACATTTTCATGCCATTTACCCCTATGTAAAAGTAAAGTGCAGATAAAATCCCATATATGATAGCAAATTCAACCAGAAGGAGAGGCACCAGTCAGCAACAATTAGACTGCAAACTTATTCCTGTTTTTTTTTAATTTCAGAGACTTACTGCAATTCAGAGTATTTAATATTCCAAACCTGGAAGTAATATCAAGGTTCTTTCCATCTAGAAAAGGGCTGTTGTTTGGAATGCTATGCAAGTTACCTTACTGTTACTTTAAGCAATTGTCAGGAAGCAGTAAAATTGACAATATTTGGCTAATTTTTGTTGATGGAACCTATATTTACCAATACCACAAGCATCTCCCTTTTAACTGTCCTAACAGTAGTAAATTAATAAACCTTTCATCCAATGATGTATGGCAGCAAAAGGTGTTTATTTTGACATATGCAAACTCATGGTGAAAGGAAAGAATTTGAAAATAGCTTTCCAATTTCAAATACAAGACAAGTGTTATATTTTTTATGGTATAATCAGTTTGTTTCATAATTCTGTAGTGAAAAATACACTCTACTTTTCTCATTATTAGAGTAACAGAGAAACTCTGGTTTTGTAAATAAAAATATATGTGTAAATACTATACTAAATTCAAATGATCTCTGTACATTTGATGTTATATTCTCCATAGATGTTGAAATTGTTCACTAGGGACTAAATCAGCATGGTCATGGTCTAGCTATTCTAAATGATACACCTCCAATCACTAATCAATTTCACCTCAAGGGTGAGGTGCTTTCCACATGTGTATTTCTATTATTATTATTATTATTATTATTATTATTATTATTATTATTTTAGAGAGGGATTGAGAGAGCAAATGTGAGCTGGGGAGAGGGGCAGAGGGAGAGAGAGAGAGAGAGAGAGAGAGAGAGAGAGAGAGAAAATCCTAAGCATGTCCCACGCTCACTTCAGAGCCAGACAAGGGGCTTGACTCCAAAACCCTGGGATCACAACCCAAACTAAAATCAAGAGTCAGATGCTCAACAAACTGAACCACCCAGGGGTCACCATTATTGTATTTCTTAATGCTCCTACATACACTGCCATCCAAAGGAACAAGTTAAATATCTTAATTATCTAAAACCCAATTAGCTAAATAGTTGATGCCATTTCTTAAATTTTTGGAGAGAGGGGAGAGAGAGAGGGTGAGAGAGAGAGGGTGAGATAGACAGACAGAGACAGAGAGAGAGAGAGAGAGAGAGAGAGAGAGAGAGAATGAGTGAGGAAAGGGCAGATGGATAAGGAGAGAGAGAATCTGAAGCAGGCTTCATGCTCAGTGCAAAGTCTGAGATAGGGTTCAATCCCACGACTCTGGGATCATGACCTGAGCCCAAATCAAGAGCTGGACACTCAACTGACACCCCACACCATTCTAAAAAAATGTTATACTGTTATTAGGAGAAAAACTATTTTTAAATTATTAAGAAGTGATATTTAAAAATTGATTGTTTTTTTTTTCAGAATCACTAAATCTCAAGCATATTCCAAAACATACTAAGGCCAAACTTCTATATGGATAGAGATTCTATACAGATAACTCTATAACTTCCATATGGATAACACTATAGCTCCCATATTGCTATGCAATAAAAATTGCTGAGTAGAATGATGTTTCTGAGGCCTTAAGAGTTCAATGACCCAAATAAAGTGGCATTGATGTTAACTGTACTATGCTAGCTAAAGCAGACAATAAAATGGACCAATATTATTAAAAAGATTTCCAAAAGAGTTCACAAAACAAGTTTATGATTAACTTCAACTAGCAGGAAACTCTTACCTGATCTTTCTAGTTAAACAAAATTTTTAATGTGAACAAGTACACATTCTACAAAAGAATTCTAATTTGGAGCAAATAAGAGTTTGATTATCTAAAATCATTTGTATACTCAATCTTCCAGGAACTTGGGAAGATAGCCAAGTAGGAGGACTCTGAGCTCACCCTATCTCATGTTTACATGTTTATTAAATTTACATTTTGGTTTTAAGTTTTTATTTAAATTATAGTGGGTTAATATATAATATTGGTTTCAAGAGTAACATTTAGTGATTCATCATCACTTATATATGCCATCCAGTACTCAACACAAGTGCCCTCCTTAATACCATCACACATTAAGCTTATCCTGGCACTCACCTCCCCTCCAGCAAATCTCAGATTATTTTCTATAGTTGAGTCAATTATGGTTTATCTCCCTCTCTCTTTTCCCACCTTTCTCTGTGTTCATTTGATTTCTTTCTTAAATTCCACACATGAATGAAATCTTATGGTATCTGATTTTCTCCGACTCATTACGCTTAATATAATACATTCTAGATTTATCCTGTCACTGCAAAAGACAAGACTTCATTCCTTTTGATGGCTGATTAATATACCACTGTTTATATATACCACATCTTCTTTATCCATTCATCAGTCAATAGACATTTGGGCTCTCCAAAATTTTGCTATTTTTCATAATGCTGCTACAAACATCCTGGTGTATGTGTGCCTTTGAATCAGTATTTTTGTATCCTTTGGATAAATATCTAGTAGTGCAATTGCTGGGTTATAGGGTACTTCAATTTTTAACTTTTTGAGGATCCTCCATGCTATTTTCCAGGGTAGATGCACCAGTTTGCATTCCTACCAAAACTGTAAGAGGGTTTCTGTTTCTCTGCATTGTCACCATTATCTGTTGCTTCCTGTGTTAATTTTAGCCATTCTGACGGAGTGAGGTGATATTTCATTGTAATTTTTATTTGTATTTCCCTGATGATGACTAATATTAAACTTCTTTCATGTGTCAGTTAGCCTTCTTTGGAAAAATGTCTATCCATATCTTCTGCCTATTTCTGAACTAGATTATTTGTTTTCAGTGTTGAGTTTGATAAGTTCTTTATAGGTTTTAGATACTAACCTTTCTTTTATCAGATGTCATTTGAAAATATCTTCTCCCATACTGTAGGCTGCCTTTTAGTTTTTTTTTTTTTACTGTTTCCTTAGCTGTATAGAAGCTTTTTTATCTTGATGGTGTCCCAATAGTTCATTTTTGCTTTTGATTCTCTTGACTCTGATCTGTCTACTAAGAAATTGCTATAGCTGAGGCCAAAGGGGTTGCCACCTGTGTTCTCCTCCAGGATTTTGATGGGTTACTATCTCGCATTTAAATATTTCATCCATTCTGAATTAATTATTGTGTATGGTGTAAGAACATGGTCCAGTTACATTCTTCTGCATGCTACTGCCCAGTTTTCCAAACAACATTTGTTGAAGAGACTGTCATTTTTCAATTGGAAATTATTTCCTCCTTTGTCAAAGTTGGGTTGACCATATAGTTGTGGGTCCATGTCTGGGTTTTCTATTTTGTTCTATTGATATTTGTGTCTGTTTTTGTAATAGTACCATACTGTTTTGACCACTACAGCTTTGTTATACAGCTTGAAGTCCAAACTTTTAATACCTCCAACTTTACTTTGATTTTTCAAGATTCCATTGGCTATCCCAGGTTTTTTGTGGTTCCATACAGATTTTAGGATTTTTTTTCTAGCTGTGTGAAAAATGCTCATGGTATTTTCATAGACATTGCTGTAAATTTGTAGATTGTTTTGGGTAGTATATACATTTAATAGTAATGGTAGTCCGATCTATAAACATGGAATATTTTTCCAATTCCTTGTATCTTCTTCAATTTTTTTCATCAATTTTAACAGTTCTCAGAGTAGAAATATTTGACCTCTTCAGTTAGGTTTATGCCTAGGTAACATATGGTTTTGGTGTTATTTTAAAAGGGATCAAATATTTGATTTCATTTTCTGCTGGTTCATTATTGGTGTATATGTATATGGCCTACATAACAGTGAGGTATGTTCCATATATCCCTACTTTGTTGAGGGATTTTAAATAAAAATGGATGCTGTATTTTTAAATTATTTTTTTCTGTATTTATTGAGATGATCATATGGGTCATATTGTTTCTTTTGTTAAAGTGGTATAACATATCAATTTATTGCCAAATATTGAACCACTGTTCCAACTCAGGAATCAATCCCACTTAATTGTGGTGAAAAATTCTTATCATTTATAAGAATGGAGTTAATTTTATAATATCTTGTTGAGAAGATATGAATGTTGTTTGCATCCATGTTCATCGTGGATATTGACTTGTAATTCTCCTTTTCAGTGGGGTCTTTGTATGATTTTGCAATCAAGGTAATGTCTTCATAGAATCAGTTTGGAAGTTTTCCCTTCCATTTCTATTTTTTTTTTTTTGGAACAGTTTAAGAAGAATAGGTATTAACTTTCTTTAAATGTCTGGTAGAATTTCCCTGGGAAGCCATCTGGCCCTGGAATTTTGTTTGTTGGAATAATTTTTATTCTGATTCAATTTCGTGGTGGTTATGGGTGTGTTCAAATTTTATATTTCTTCCTCTTTCACTTTTGGAAGTTTGTATTTTTTAGTAATTTATCCATTTTCTCATGTTGTCCAATTTGTTTGCATATAATTTTTCATAATATTCTTTTATAATTGTTTCTATTTCTGTGTTGTTGGCTGTGACCTCTCCTCTTTCATTTGTGATTTTGTTTACTTGAGTCCTTTCTCATCTCTTTTTGATAAGTCTGGCTATGTGTTTACTGATTTTATTAAGAACAAGCTCCTAGGTTCATTGATCCATTCTACTGCAGTGTGCTTATTTTCTTTCTATATCATTTATTTCTGTTCTAATATTTATTATTTTCATTATTTGCTGGATTTAATCTTTATTTTCTATTCTTTTTTTTAGCTCCTTTAGGTGTAAGTTTAGGTTGTGTATTTGAGACATTCGTTGCTCCTTAAGGTAGACTTGTACTGTTATATACTTCCCACTTATGACCACTTCTCCTGGATCCCAAAGGTTTTTGAACTGTCATGTTTTCATTTTCACTTGCTTCCAAGTATTTTCAATTTCTTCTTTAATTTCCTGGTTAACCCATTCATTCTTTCTTCCCCCAAGACTTTATTTACATTCAAGTTAGTTAATGCATAATGTAATATTGATTTCAGGAGTAGAATTTAATAATTCATCATGTACATATAACACCCAGGGCTCATCAAAACAAGTGCCCTCTTTAGTGCCCATCACCTATTTAGCCCATCTCCATACCACTCTCCCCTCCAACAGCCCTCAGTTCTCTACAGTTAAGAGTCACATGGCTTGCCTCTTTCTCTGTTTTTATCTTATTTTATTTTTCTTTCCCTTTCCTATAGTCATATATTTTGTTACATAAATTCCACATATAAGTGAAATCACAATCCATGCATTCTTTTGTAGGATGTTCTTTAACTTCCATGTATTTGTGGCCTTGTCAATTTTTTTCTTGTGGTTGACTTCAACTTTTATAGTGCTGTGATCTGGAAATATGCATGGTATGATCTCAATCTTTTGTACTTGTTTTGGCCTGATTTTCGACCCAGTATGTGATCTATTCTGGAGAATGTCATATGTGTACCTGAAAAGAATGTTTATTCTGCTACTTTAGGATGAAATTTTCTGCAGGTATCTGTGAAGTCCATCTGGTCTAGTGTGTCATTCAAAGCCAATATTTCCTTGTTGATTTTCTGCAGAGATGATCTGTCCACTTCTTTAAGTGGGGAGCTAAAGTCCCCTACCATTATTATATTGCTATAAATGAGTTTCTTAATGTTTACTGTTAATTTATTTATGTATTTTTGTATCTAAAGTTGGAAACATAAATATTTACAATTGTCAGATCTTCTTGCTGCACAGACCCATTTTTATGATAAAGTGTCATTATTCATAACTTGAAACAGTTTTTGGTTTAAAATCCAGTGTGTCTGAAATAAGTATGGTGACTATATTTTTATTTTAAGCCCTCATATTTTTATTATTTTTTTAAATATTTTATTGTCAAATTGTTTTCCATACAACACCCAGTGCTCTTCCCCTCAAGTGCCCTCCACCATCACCACCACCTGTCTTCCCCCCTCCCCCCTCCCCCCCAACCCTCAGTTCATTCTCAGCATTC
>NC_043717.1:62135389-62138197 GCF_006229205.1 Suricata suricatta | reverse complement strand
TTGCTGGGTCATAAGGGAGTTCTATGGATAGTTTTTTGAGGAACCTCCACACTGTTTTCCAGAGCGGCTGCACCAGTTTACATTGCCACCAACAGTGTAAGAGGGTGCCCATCTCTCCACACCCTCTCCAACAACTGTAGTCTTTTGCTTTGTTCATTTTAGCCACTCTGACTGGTGTGAGGTGGTATCTCAGTGTGGTATTGATTTGTGTTTCCCTGATGATGAGTACGCAGTGCTCTTCCCCATAAGTGCTCTCCTCCATCACCACCATCTCTTTTCCCCCCTCCCCCTTCTGCTTCAACCCTCAGTTCGTTTTCAGTATTCAGTAGTCTCTCAAGTTTTGCGTCCTTCTCTCTCCCCAACTCTCTTTCCCTTTTCCCCTCCCCCTCGTCCTCCACTAGGGATCTCCTACTCTTCTGTTAGACCTATGAATGCAAACATATGGTTTCTGTCCTTCTCTGCCTGACTTATTTTGCTTAGCATGAAACCCGCGAGGACCATCCACTTTCCCACAAATGACCAGATTTCATTCTTTCTCATTGACCTGTAATACTCCATTGCATATATATATACACCACATATTCTTGATCCACTCATCAGGTGATGGACATTTAGACTCTTTTCATGTTTTGGCTATTGTTGATAGTGCTGCTATGAACATTGGGGTACATGTGCTCCTATGCATCAGCACTGCTGTATCCCTTGGGTAAATCCCTAGCAGTGTTATTGCTATGTCATAAGAGAGTTCTATCGATAGATTTTTGAGGAACCTCCACACTGTTTTCCAGAGCGGCAGCACCAGTTTACATGGCCATCAACAGTGTAGGATGGTGCCTGTCTCTCCACACCCTCGCCAGCATCTATAGTCTCTTGATTTGTTCATTTTAGCCACTCTGACTGGTGTGAGGTGGTATCTCAGTGTGGTTTTGATTTGTATTTCCCTGATGATGAGTGATGTTGAGCATCGTTTCATGTGTCTGTAGGCCATCTGGATGTCCTCTTTGGAGAAGTGTCTGTCCAGACCTTCTGCCCATATCTTCACTGGGTTTTTTGTTTTTCTGGTGTGGAGTTTAGCGAGTTCCTTGTATATTTTGGATACCAGCCCTTTATCTGATGTGTCATTTGCAACTATCTTTTGCCATTCTGTCAGTTGGCTATTAATTTTCGTGGTTGTTTCCTTTACAGGGAAGAATTTTTTATCTTGATGAGGTCCCAAGAGCTCATTTTTGCTTTCATTTCCTTTGCCTTTGGGGATGTATCAAGAGGAAATTGCTGCTGTGGAGGACAAGGAGGTTTTTTCGTACTTTCTCCTCGAGGGTTTTGATGGTTTCCTGTCTCACATTCAGGTCCTTCAGCCATTTTGATCTTATTTTTGTGTATGGTGTAAGAGACTGGTCTAGTTTCATTCTTCTACATGTTGCTGTCCAGTTCTGCCAGCACCACCTGCTAAAGAGGCAGTCTTTTTTTCCATCGGATACTCTTTCCTGCTTTGTCAAAAATTAATTGGCAGTACATTTGTGGGCCCAGCTCTGGGTTCTCTATTCTATTCCATTGGTCTATGTGTCTGTTTTTGTGCCAATACCATCCTGTCTTCATGATGACAGCTTTGTAGTAGAGGTTATAGTCTAGGATTGTGATGGCTCCCATTTTGGTTTTCTTCTTCAATATTACTTTGGCTATTCAGGGCCTTTTGTGGTTCCATACGAATTTAAGAATAGTTTGTTCTAGTTTTGAGAAGAATATTGGTGCAATTTTTGGGGGGATTGCATTGAATGGGTAGATTGCTTTGGGTAGTAATGATATTCTCACAATGTTTATTCTTCTGATCCATGAACAGGGAATGTTTTTCCATTTCTTGGTGTCTTCTTCAATCTCTTTCATAAGGTTTCTATAGTCTTTATCATATAGGTCTTTTACATCCTTGGTTAGGTTTACTCCTAGGTATTTTAAGGTTTTTCTTGCAATCTTGAATGGGATCAGTTTCTTGATTTCTCTTTCTGCTGCTTTTTTATTGGTGTATAGGAATGCAACTGATTTCTGTGCATTTATTTTGTGCCCTGCACCGTTACTGAATTCATGGATCAGTTCTAGAAAGCTTCTGGTAGAGTCTGCCAGGGTTTCCATGAAGAGTATCATGTCCTCTGCAAAAAGGGAAAGTTTGACTTCTTCTTTGCCAATTCTGATGCCTTTTATTTCCTTGTGTTGCCTGATTGCTGATGCTAGGATTTCCAGCACTATGTTAAACCACAGTGGTGAGAGTGGACACCACTGTCCTGTTCCTGGTCTCAGGGAAAAGCTCTCAGTTCTTCCCCTTTGGGAACAATATTAGCTGTGGGCTTTTCGTAATCTGCTTTTATAATGTTTATGAAAGTTCCTTCTATTCCAACTTTCTCATGTTTTTTTAAGAAAGGGTGTTGTATTTTGTCAAATCCTTTTTTTCCATCTATGGTCAGGATCACATGGTTTTTATCTTTTCTTTTTTAATGGCATGTATTACAATGATGGATTTTCGAATATTGAACCAGCCCTGTAACCCAGGAATGAATCCCACTTGATCCTGATGGATAAATCTTTTTTTTTATGTTTAATGTTGATTTATTTATTTTTTCCCATAATATTTTATTGTCAAATTGTTTTCCATACAACACCCAGTGCTCTTCCCCTCAAGTGCCCTCCACCATCACCACCACCTGTCTTCCCCCCTCCCCCCTCCCCCCCAACCCTCAGTTCATTCTCAGCATTCAATAGTCTCTCAAGTTCTGCATCCCTCTCTCTCCCCAACTCTCTCTCCCTCCTCCGTTCCCCCTG
>NC_043717.1:62126660-62135289 GCF_006229205.1 Suricata suricatta | reverse complement strand
AATGAGCAGCAGAAGGTGAAGTGCGCACCTTCACAGACTCAATTGCGGAGTCCCCACCCCCAGTCAGGATCGCGATTGCAATGGGGGAAAGGAAAGAAAACAAAAAGCAAAAAACCGAGACTCTCTTAGTTTCCGATAGCTTAGCTCAGGAAGCCGTGCGCTCCTGGAAATCTGCTGGGAGCTCCCGCGCGCGCCCGGGCCTCCACCCGCCACCGACTCCTGGCTGAGGGTCCTGTCGGTGCGCGTCTTATTTCTTCCCTGTGGGGACCCGGAATTCGCTCAGTCCGTGCAGTGCAGGGGGCAGGATGTGCCGTGGAAATGGGGTCCGTGGTCCCGTTCCCAAAACCAGGTTCGAATTGCTCGCGCCCGGTGCAGTCGCTGCTCGGGTTGCTTCCGCCTCGGCGTGCGCTTCCCCAGCGCAGCTGCTTCTCGCCGCCACAGGGGCCTGATTCCCCGGCCGAGATGGCTTAGGGCTGGGGGCTATTCCTCCTCTTACGCCACCCCGGTTCGGGATTCCAGCTGCCCTGCAGTTATCTATGGAGTGTGTTTCTGTCTCCACGCGCAGCCAAGCGTTCTATACCTCTTCCCCAGAGACAGTTCTATGAGCGCGTTCTGACTCTGTCTCTTCCCTTTGTCTCTCGGGCGCTGCGTGCTTGCCCCACGTTGGGCTGGGGATCTTTCCTCCCCTGCCCGTCCGGGCTGGCCCGTCCTCGGATCTCCCCCGTTCGCCCCCACTCACTCAGGTATCTTTGAGGTTCTATTCCCTCTGGAGTTCGTATTTTCTCCTTCCGCTCTCTCAGTTGAACATAATATCCCTCTCAGTTCAAAAAACGGTGCGGAGGGAGTTTACAGAGCTCCCTTCTTCTCCGCCATCTTGGCTCCACCGGATAAATCTTTTTATATGCTGTTGAATTCAATTTGCTAGTATCTTTTTGAGTATTTTTGCATCTGTCTTCATTAAGGATACTGGTCTGTAGTTCTCTCTTTTTGCTGGATCTCTGTCTGGTTTGAGTCTCAAAGTGATGCTGGCTTCATAGAATAAGTTTGGAAGTTTTCCTTCTATTTCTATTTTTAGGAATAGTTTGAGAAGAATGGGTATTTGCTCTGCTTTAAAATTCTGGTAGAATTCCCCTGGGAAGCCATCTGTCCCTGGGCTCTTATTCGTTGGGAAATTTTTGATAACTGATTAGATTTCTTCACTTGTTATCAGTCCTTCATTTTTGATAAAGAGAGAGACTGAGCATGAGAGGGGGAGGGGCAGAGAGAGAAGGAGACACAGAACCAGAAGCAGGCTCCAGGCTCTGAGCTAGCTGTAAGCACAGAGCCTGACGTGGGGCTCGAACCCACGAATGTGAGATCTGACCTGAGCTGAGGTCGGAGGCTTAACCGACTGAGCCACCCAGGTGCCTCGTTATCGGTCTATTCGTGCTTTCTATATCTTCCTGTTTGAATTTTGGCAGTGCATGTGCATTTAGGAATTTGTCCATTTCTTCTCGGTTGTCCAGTTTGTTGGCATATAATTTTTCATAATAATTTCTGATGATTGCTTGTATTTCTAAGGGATTGGTTGTAATTGATCCTTTTTCATTTCTGATTTTGTCTATCTGGGTGCTCTCTCTTTACTTTCTGAGGAGCCTGGCTAGAGGTTTATCAATTGTGTTTATTTTTTCAAAGAAGTATGGTGACTATTGATCAGGTTTCTCTTGATGTCCATTATCATTATAAATGGTTTTCTATCCACTGACTTTCAATCTGCAAGTCTTTACGTCTAAAATGAGTCTCTTGTAGGCAGCATATAGATAAGTCTTTTTTTGTTTGTTTGTTTTTATCCATTCTGATATCCTATGTTTTTTTGATTGGAGTATTTAATTCATTTACTTTCAGAGTGATTATTGATAGATATGAATTTAACGCCTTTGTATTACCTGTACATTCAGTGTTTCTTGAGATTTTCTCTCTTCCTTTCTAGTCTTTAATGACTTTGGCCTTTATTCCCCACTCATAGATTCCCCTTTAATATTTCTTGCAGGGCTGGTTTAGTGGACAAAACTCCTTTAGTTTTTGTTTATCTAGGAAACTCTTAACTTGTCTTCTACTCTGAATAACGGCCTTGCTGGATAAAGTATCCTTGGCTCCATATTTTTCCCATTTAGCACATTGGATACATCATGCCATTTTCTTTTGGCCTACCAAGTTTCCGTGGGTAGGTATGCTGCTAAACCTTATTTTTCCTCCCAGGTAAGTTAGGGATTTCTTTTTCCTTGCTCTTTTCAGAATTCTTTCCTTATCTCTGTATTTTGGAAATTTTACTATGATATTTCTTTTTGGCCTACTTTCATTAGTTTTGATGGAGTTCTCTGTGCCATGTGGATTTGGATTTCTGTTTCCTTCGCCTCGTTATGGAAGTTTTCAGTTAAAAATTGCTCAAATAAAACCTTTGCCCTGTCTTAACTCTCTTCTTATGAGATACATATTATAGGAATATGATTACACTCTCCATAATTGATGAGTTCCTAAAGTTTACATTTGTGCTGTAATATTTCTCTCTCCCTCTTCTTTACAGCGTTATTATTTTCTCTAATTTTGCCTTCTATATCACTTATTGTTCCTCTGCTTCTTCCGTCTTGTGGTCAATACATCAATTCAATTTTGCATTATAGCATTTTTATTTCAGAATGACTAATTTCCAGGCAATTTGTCTTTGTGGGAAGGGAGTCATTGGTGTCTTCTGTGTTTTTCTCACACCCAGATACTGTTCTGATAATTGTTTTAAGTTTGGTTCAAGCATATTTTGTATGTATGTTTTGATTAGATCCTTGGCCATCACCTCTTTCTGATGTTCCCTTTGGGATGAATTTCTCCATCTTGACATTTTGTCTACCTTTCTCTGTTCTGCGTATTAGGAAAGCCTTTTATGTTTTGTGCTCTTGAGAGTAATGGCTATATTAAGAAGAGGTTATATATGGTACAGGGCCTGACAATTCAGGAAGTGTTTCTGGTGTATGCTGTGTGCACTGTGCTGTTGTACAATACCAATCCATTTACAATTGCACCAAATACCATAAGATGCTTAAGAATAAACCTAATCAAAAAGGTGATAGACCATTGCTCAGAAGACAATTAAACACTGATGAAAGAAATTAAAGATGACCAAATTAAATGGCAAGATATTCCATGTTTTAGTGGACTGGAAGAATCAATATTCTTAAAATGTCTATACTACCCGAAGCAATCTACACTTTTAATTCAATCCCTATCAAAATACCACCAGCATTTTCTCAGAGCTAAAATAAACCATCCTAAAACTTATAAGAAACCACAAAAGAACCTGAATAGCTAAAGCAACCTTGAAAATGCAATGCGAACCTGGGAGCATCAGAATTCTGGATCTCCAGTGATATTACAAAGCTGTAGTGATCAAAATAGTATGGCACTGGCACAAAAATAGACATATAGATCAATAGTACGTAGAGAAAATCCAGAAGACCCCAAAATTATATGGTCAATCTTTAACAAAGAGAAACAATGAAAAAAAGACAGTTTCTCTCAACAAATGGCCTTGGGAAAACTGGACTGCAACATGCAAAGGATGAAGCCGGACCAAATTTTTATGTCATACACAAAAAAATGGACAATAGATAAAAGACTTAAATGTGAGACTTCAAACCATAAAAAAACCTAGAAGAGAACACAGGCAGCAACTTCTTTGAAACTGGCCATAGCAACTTCTTTCTAGATTTGTCACCTAAAGCAAGGAAAACAAAAGTAAAAATAAATATTGGGATTATAACAAAATAAAAGGCTTCTGAACAGTGAAGGAAACACTCAACAACATTAAAAGGCAACCTACAGGATGGGAAAAAGTATTTGCAAATGGTATATCTGATAAATAGTATCAAAAACATGGATAAATGAGCTAAATGTCCCAATAAAAAATCATAGGGTAGCAGAATGGATAAAAAAACAAAATTCATCTATTTGCTGTCTAGAAGAGACTCATGTTAGACCTGAAAACACCTTCAGATTTAAAGTAAGTGGATGTAGAAATATCTGTCATGCTACTGGAAGTCAAAAGAAAGCCAGAGTAACCATACTTATAGCAGACAAACTGGAATTTAAAGTAAGGGCAGTAACAAAAGATGAAAAAGAACATTTTATAATAATTATGGAGTCTTTCCATCAGGAAAAGCTAACAATTATAAACATATGCACCAAGTTTGGTAGCACTCAAAGACATAAAACAGTTAATCACAAACAGAAAGAATCTTATTGATAAGAATGTGCTAATTGCAGGGGATTTTAATACTCCACTTATAGCCATGGACAGATCAACTAGACTAGATGGATAATCACTAAGGAAATGATGGACCTAAATGACACACTGGAACACATGGATTTGAGAAATATATTTAGAACTCTACATCCAAAGGCTATGGAATTCACTGTCTTCTCAAGTGCACATGGTACATTCCCCAAGATAGTACACATACTGGGGCATAAAGCAGCCCTCCATAAATACAAATGAATTGAGATCATACCATGCACACTTTCAGATCACAATGCTATGAAACCTGAATGAATCACAGGAAAAAGTCTGGAAAACTTCAAAAATATGGAGGTGAAAAACCACCCTACTAAAGAATGATTGGGCCAATCAGGAAATTAGAAAGTAAATTTAAAAATATATGGAAAAGAATAAAAATGAAAATACAACAACCCAAATTCTTTGGGATGCAACAAAGGCAGTCCTAAGAGGAAAACGTATTGCAATCCAGGCTTACTTCAATAACCTAGATAAAGTGCACATAAAAATCTAACAGTGCACTTAAAGGAACTAGAAAGAAAGAAGCAAGAAAACCACAAATCCAGTAAAAGAAGAGAAATAATAAAAATCAGGGCAGAAATGAACAATATAGAGTCCAAAAAAAACCAGTTGAACAGATCAATGAAATCAAGAGTTGGTTTTTTTGAAAAAAAAAAAATTAATAAACCTCTAGCCAGGATTTTCAAAAGGAAAAGAGAGAGTACCTAAACAGACAAAATCACAAATGAAAATGGTTCTTTACAACCAATCCCTCAGAAATACAAGCAATCATCAGGGAATACTATGAAAAATTATATGCCAACAAACTGGACAACCTAGAAGAAATGGACAAATTCTTAAACACACATGCACTACCAAAAATCAAACGGGAAGAGGTAGAAAACCTGAACAGACCAAAAACCAGTGAAGAAATTGAATTAGTTATCAAAAATGTCCCAAAGAGTAAGAGCCCTGGGCCAGATGGCTTCCCAGGGGAATTCTACCAAACATTTAGAGCTGGGTTAATTCCTATCCTTCTCAGGCCATTTTAAAAAATAGAAACAGAAAGAAAACGTCTGGGCTCATTCTACAAAGCCAGCATCACTTTGATTCACAAATCAGACTGCTCCAGCAAAAAAAGAGAACTACAGGTCAATATCCTTGATCAATACAGATGCAAAAATCCTCAACAATATATTATCACATCAAATTCAACAAAATGTAAAAAGAATTACTTACCATGATCAAGTGGGATTCATTCCTGGGTTACAGAGCTGGATCCATATTCGCAAATCAATTAATGTGATTCATCACGTTAACAAAAGAAAAGATAAAATCCATATGATCTTGTCAATAGATGCATAAAAAGCATTTGACAAAATAAAGCACCCTTTCTTAATAAAAACCCTTGAGAAAGTCGGGATAGAAAGAACTTACCTAAACATTGTAAAAGTCATTTATGAAAAGTCCACAGCTAATATCATCCTCCATGGACAAAAACTGAGAGCTTTTCCCCTGAGATTAGGAACTCAACCGGGATGTCTACTTTCACAATTGTTGTTTAACATAGTGCTGTAAGTCTTGGCATCATCAATCAGACAACAAAAGGAAATACAAAGCATCAGAATTGGGAAAGATGAAGTCAAATTTTAACTTTTCATATGCGGCATGATACTTTACGTGGAAAACCAGACAGACTCCACCAAAAGACTACCAAAACTGAACCATGAATTCAGCAAAGTCGGAGGGTACAAAACCAATGTATAGAAATCTGTTGCATATTTTATACACCACTAAGAAAGCAAGAGAAACAGAAATCAAGAAACTGATCCCATTCACAATTGCACCAGAAACAATAAAATACTTAGGAATAAATTTAACCAAAGATCGAAAATATCTGTATGCTGAAAACTATAGAAAACTTCTCAAGGAAATTGAAGAAAACACAAAGAAATGGAAAAACTTTCCATGCTGCGGAATCAGAAGAATAAACATTGTGAAAATGTCATTATTACCCAAAGCAATCTACACATTTAATGCAATCCCAATCAAAATCTCACCAACATTCTTCTCAAAGCTAGAACAAAATATTCTAAAATTTTTATGGAACCGCAAAAGAACCCAAATAGCCAAAGAAATTTTGAAGAAGAAAACCAAAACGGGAGGCATAACAATCCCAGACTTTAGCCTCTACTACAAAACTGTCATCATGAAGAGAGTATGGTATTGGCACAAATACAGACACATAGACCAATGGAGTAGAATAGAGAACCCAGAATTGGACCCATAAATGTATGGCCAATTAACCTTGGACAAAGCAGGAAAGAGTATCAAATGGAAAAAAGACAGCATCTTTAACAGACGGTGCTGGGAGAACTAGACAATATGAAAAAGAATGAAACTAGACCACTTTCTTACACCATACAAAATAATAAACTCACAATGGATGAAGCACCTCAAAACCATCAAAACTCTAGAGAAGATACCAGAAAACAGCTTCCTTGACCTCAACCACAGCCATTTCCTATTCAAAACATCTCCAAAGGCAAGGGAATCAGAAGCAAAAATGAACTATTGGGATTTCATCAAGATAAAAAGCTTCTGTACAGCAAAGAATATAATCAAGGAAATGAATAGGCAGCCGACAGAATGGAATAAAATAGTTGCAAATGGCATATCGGATAAAGGGCTAGTATCCAAAATCTACAAGGAACTTACCCAACTCCACAACTGAAAAACATATCATTCAGTGAAGAAATAGTCAGAAGACATCAATTGTCTTGGACAATTGTCTACAATTCTCCAAAGAGGACATCCAGATGGCCAACAGACACATGAAACAAAGCTTCATGTCAGTTATCATTAAGGAAATACAAATCAAAACCACATTGAGATACCACCTCACGCCAGTCAGAGTGGCTAAAATGAACAAATCAAGAGACTGTAGATGTTAGCAAGGATGTGGAGAAATGGGCACCCTCCTACATTGTTGGTAGGAATGTAAACTGGTATAGCTGCTCTGGAAAACAGTGTGGAGGTTCCTCATAAATCTATCCGTAGAACTCCCCTATGACTCAGCAATAGTACTGCTAGGGATTTACCCAAAGGATGAACAAGTGTTGATGCATAGGGGTACATGTACCCCAATGTTCATAGCGGCACATTCAACAATAGCCAAATCATGGAAAGAGCCTAAATGTCCATCAACTGATGAATGTGGTATATATATGTGTGTGTATATATATATACAATGGAGTACTCTATGGCAATAAGGAAGAATGAAATATGGCCATTTGTAGCAAAGTGGATGGACCTCGAGGGTGTTATGCTATGTGGAATAAGTCAGACAGAGAAGGACAGATACCATATATTTTCACTCATAAGTCTAACAGAAGAAACTTATCAGAGTACCATGGGGAGGGGGAGGGGTGGAAAAGAGGGAGAGGGAACGAGGCAAATCCTGAGTGACCCTTGAATACTGAAAACAAACTAAGAGCTGAAGGGGGAAGGGGAAGGGGGAAGGGGGGTGATGGTTATGGAGGAAGGCACTTTTGGGGAAGAGCACTGGGTGTTATATTGAAACCAACTTGACAGTAAACTATAAAAAAAGAAATATTTTTAATGTAAAGGGCCAAAGATTGTACAGCTTACAAGGAGTGTCATTCACATTATATTTTCTGTAAAAATGAGTCCAAAGAAGTTCAGTGGAGTAGGCTGACAACGTGAGGAATTTAAATTCCACTGAAATAGTCATTCACATACAAACACTCAATAGATGTTTTACATGGATTATTTAATGAAGTTCTCCAACTCTAAGGATTAGATCCACATCTATCTACTCTGATGCTTCCACTTTTCTACTGTGTGGTAATAGTCTCTCTATAAGGGATTTAAAAAAAACTCTGCCTACCTTATTTTAATTAAAGAATTTACCTCAACACAAAAACATTTTATTCTTTGCACCTAAGATTTCCCTGACCAGTTCAGATTACATTTCTTTTTTAAATAATTTTTTTTCTCCATAATATTTTATTGTCAAATTGTTTTCCATATAACACCCAGTGCTCTTCCCCTTAAGTGCCCTCCACCATCACCACCACCTCTTTTCCCCCCTCCCCCTTCCCCCGCAACCCTCAGTTCATTCTCAGCATTCAATAGTCTCTCAAGTTTTGCATCCCTCTCTCTCCCCGACTCTCTCTCCCTCCTCCGTTCCCCCTGGTTCTCCATTAGGTCTCTCTTGTTTTCCTGCTAGACCTATGAGTGCAAACATATGGTTTCTGTCCTTCTCTGCCTGGCTTACTTCACTCAGCATGACACCCTCAAGGT
>NC_043717.1:62122367-62126560 GCF_006229205.1 Suricata suricatta | reverse complement strand
AAACTATCCATAGAACTCCCTTATGACCCAGAAATAGCATTGCTGGGGATTTACCCAAGAGAGACAGAAATGCTGATGCATAGGAGCACATGTACCCCAATGTTCATAGCAGCAATGTCAACCATAGCCAAAACATGGAAGGAGCTTAAATAAATTTTTTAATATTTATTTATTTTTGAGTGAGACAGAGCGTGAATAGGGGAGGGGCAGAGAGTGAGGGGGTTACTGAATCTGAAGTAGGCTCCAGGCTTTGTGCTGTCAACACAGAGCCCATTGCGAGGCTAGAACTCATGAGCTGTGAGATCATGACCTGAGTTGAAGTCCCACACTCAACCGACTGAGCCACCCAGGCGCCCCAGATTACATTTCCTCTAAAGTTGGAAATGCCATGTGGAATATTTTACTTCTAGTTCCCAGTTGCAAATGACAAAATATTGAGAAGCAGTAATTAACCTACTAGTTTAAATTAAAATAGCATCAAATTAAATGTATAATATCCTTACTATGCCAAAAGGCAATAGCAAAGGTTTAATGAAAATAATAAAATCAACAATTATGAAAATATGATTACATTAAAATAGATTCAAAATTATTGTTCATGTGACTAAAACTTAATTCAATCTCTATTAAAAGCTGAACCCCCAATATTAAATCATAATTCAATATAAGAATTTCCAAGGACAGTCAGGTTCACTTTTGAGTTATCTAACTTAATGTAAAAATGGCATTGAAAAAATTCTAGGTAATACATCTTTCCCTCTCTCTCACTCTCTCTCTTCATTTCACTTATTTGTTTTCAGATTTTGGTGGAAGCTGTGGAGTACATAGTTGAGCATGAGCTCTTTGGTGAACACCTAGAGTACAGACTTCTAGTGTATGTTTACATGAAAACCATATTCTTTAGACACCAGATATTCACATAGCAATATGGACATTATATGAGCTTTATAATTATAGCATCAACCTTCTACCACATTTTTAAATTCAATATTTACTCTTTTTAGATAGACAGTCTCTCCTTTGCTGTGCTTTCTGCTATTCTCTTGCTGTGTATTCAGTAAACCTTTATCTCATTTGTTTTTCCTTGGGTGAATTCTGTGCTAGTGCCACTGGCCTCTACCTGATCAAGTCGCCTCCACATTTGTTGGCCCGGATGGAGATCTCTATTGGCAGAGGACTTTTTCCAGAATCTCTGTAAATTTTTTGGGACTTTCCTTGTGGAGCAGACAACATCCACCGAGATTACCTCTTAGTGAGGGTCTGGAGCCCGGGGGGAAACCTGATGGACCACTCTTGCCTGAAAGGGTCAAAGATTCCCCCTCTTGCCTTTCAGAGGGATCCTTCCCTCCATCCCCTTTCTCTTTTTGGCCTTTTGGTAGTCTAACCTTAGTACTTCTTGGACAACTGAAGATCTCTGGCCAGGATTGCTCCCTGGTGTGGTCTGAGGGTGAACAGTTCAGACTACTACCTATGCCTGTGAGAATGAAGGACCCCATTCATCTCCTTTCTAACTTTGTCTACTTTGAGGTTTCCCTTTCCAATGTGCTTCTTTTGAATTTTTCTTCCTTTCCTTTGTTCCCATGAGCTGAGCTGCCATTTTGATCTATAGGACAAACATATTCCTATGATCTAAGTGATGAGTCTTCCCGCTCCTTTTTCTGACCCAGTTTGGTCAACCTTTCCCTGTTGTACAGTGACATGTGTCCTGCATTCCCTGTTGCAGGTGATGCCCCATCAGGGATAGTTATTCCAACTTGCCACACCTCTCTCCTTGGTGAGATGCTCCAGTAGAGTCAGTCATCCTATGTAAGGCTGAACCCTTTCTCAAATCAGTGGGACACCTAAGTGAAATTGTGATCATAATTCATAACTCCATTCCCTTTGGTGGCATGCTCCTTTGGGAATCAGTAGCTAGTCTTGCCCTATGTGCCCCTCTATTCCTTTGGACTCACCTTTGGGCTATATTTTTAAAAACTGGGACAAATTTGGGACACATGGGTGGATCTGTTGGGTAAGCCTCCGACTTTAGCTTCGATCATGATCTCATGGTCCATGAGTTTGAGCCCCACATCGGGCTCTGCTGACAGCTCAGAGCCTAGAGTCTGCTTTGGATTCTGCCTCCCTCTCTCTCTGCCCCTCCCCTGCTTGCACTATTTTCCCTATCTCTCAAAAATAAGTAATAATTAAATCTTTTTAAAAACTGGAACAAATTTGATCCCCAAGCCCTGAGGAACAATGTCTCATATTTTTCTTGTAATATTTCCTGCCATCAGTATAAACTCCAAGATCCAGATATATGGTCTCACCACTGAAACCATTTCTTAAATACTATTTTCTAGATTGACCTCTTTTGCTGGAACTCCTACAATTGGACAGAAATCCTATATTAGAAGTCTTCATGGCATGGTTCCAAAAATCCTAACAAAACAGTAGACAAAAATTCCACAAAACAGTAGAATGTGTCTTCCTTCGTTTCATGGCCCATCTGACCCTGTGAACTATCAACCTGAAACTTTGAAGTTTTATTGAGTGATATGAAAAACTGGGTCATTTTGATTTCTTCTTTGCTAATTCTGATGCGTTTTATTTCGTTTTGTTGTCTGATCGCTGATGCTGGAACTTCCAGCACTATATCAAACAACAGTGGTGAGAGTGGACATCCATGTCCTATTCCTGATCTCAGGGGGAAAGTCCTCAGTTTTTTCCCCATTGAGGATGATATTAGCTGTGGACTATTCATAATCTACTTTTATAATGTTTAGGTAAATTCCTTCTATTCCGACTTTCTCAAAGATCAGAAGAATAAATATTGTGAAAATGTCATTATTACCCAAAGCCATCTACACATTAAATGCAATCCCCATCAAAATTGCACCAGCGATCTTCCCAAAGCCAGAAAAAGCTATCCTCAAATTCGTATGGAACCACAAAAGACCCTGAATAGCCAAAGTAATTGACTTTAGCCTCTACAACAAAGCTGTCATCATCAACACAGTATGGTATTGGCACAAAAACAGACACATAGACCAATGGAATAGAATAGAGAACCCAGAACTGGGCCCACAAATGTACGGCCAATTAATTTTTGACAAAGCAGGAAAGAGTATCCGATGGAGAAAAGACTGCCTCTTTAGCAGGTGGTGCTGGGAAAACTGGACAGCAACATGCAAAAGAATGAAACTAGACCACTTTCTTACACCATACACAAAAATAAACTCAAAATGGCTGAAGGACCTGAATGTGAGACAGGAAACCATCAAAACCCTCGAGGAGAAAGTAGGAAACAACCTCCTTGACCTCCACTGCAGCAATTTCCTACTCGAAAGATCCCCAAAGCCAAGGGAAATGAAAGCAAAACTGAACCCTTGGGACCTCATCAAGATAAAAAGCTTCTGCTCTGCAAAAGAAACAATCAAGAAAAATAATAGGCAACCGACAGAATGGGAAAAGATAGTTGCAAATGACATATCAGATAAAGGGCTAGTATTCAAAATCTACAAGGAACTCACCAAACTCCACACCCAATAAACAAATAACCCAGTGAAGAAATGGGCAGAAGACATGAACAGACACTTCTCCAAAGAGAACATACAGATGGCGAACAGGCACATGAAAGGATGCTCAGTGTCATTCATCATCAGGGAAACACAAATCAAAACCACACTGAGATACCACCTCACGCCAATCAAAGTGGCTAAAATGAACAAATCAAGAGACTATAGATGCTGGCGAGGGTGTGGAGAGACGGGCACCCTCCTACACTGTTGGTGGGAATGTAAACTGGTGCAGCCGCTCTGGGAAACAGGGTGGAGGTTCCTCCAAAAACTATCCATATAACTCCCCTATGACCCAGCAATAGCACTTCTAGGGATTTACCCAAGGGATACAGAAGTGCTGAAGCAAAGGGGCACATGTACCCCAATGTTCATAGCAGCATTGTCAACAATAGCCAAATCATGGAAAGAACCTAAATGTCCATCACCTGATGAACTGATGAAGAAGATGTGGAATATATATATATATATATATATATATATATATATATGCACACACATACAATGGAGTATTACATGGCAATTAGAAAGAATGCAATCTGGCCATTTGTAGCAAAGTGAATGGACCTCGAGGGTGTCATGCTAAGTGAAATAAGTCAGGCGGTGAAGGACAGATACCATATGTTTGCACTCATAGGT
>NC_043717.1:62119245-62122267 GCF_006229205.1 Suricata suricatta | reverse complement strand
TCTTTCATAAGTTTTCTATAGTTTTCATCATATAGGTCTTTTACATCCTTGGTTAGGTTTATTCCTAGGTATTTGATGGTTTTTCGTGCAATCGTGAATGGGATCAGTTTCTTAATTTCTCTTTCGGCTGCTTCATTTTTGGTGTATAGGAATGCAACTGATTTCTGTACATTGATTTTGTACCCTGCGACTTTACTGAATCCATCATGATCAAGTGGGATTCATTCCTGGGTTACAGGGATGGTTCAATATCCGTAAATCCATCAATGTGATTCATCACATTAGCAAAAGAAAGGATAAAAACCATATGATGCTGTTGATAGATGCAGAAAAAACATTTGACAAAATACAGCACCCTTTCCTAATAAAAACCCTCGAGAAAGTCGGAATAGAAGGAACTTACGTAAACATTATAAGAGCAGTCTATGGAAAACCCACAGCTAATATAATCCTCAATGGGGAAAAACTGAGAGCATTCCCCCTGAGATCAGGAACACGACAGAGGTGCCCACTCTCACCACTGTTGTTCAACATAGTACTGGAAGTTCTGGCATCAGCAATCAGACAACAAAAAGGAATAAGAGGCATCAGAATTGGCAAGGAAGAAGTCAAACTTTCCCTTTTTGCAGATGACATGATACTCTACATGGAAAACCCAATCGACTCCACCAGAAGCCTTCTAGAACTGATCTATTATTATTCTTATGTTACATTGCAGTGGAGTTCACCTCTCTCTATCACACCTGCCCTCTCCCAACATGGGATTTCATTCTATTTGTTTATTTATATCTAGTGAAACATGTGTATAATGATTATCTTAAACTATGCAGTGGCTGCGAAAGTGTTCAGCACAAAGTAGATTCTTAGTACATCTTTGCTGAATATACATTTTTAGTATATTTTTGCTGAATATAATATTGCCGTTAAGATTTATATGCTATGATTAATGAATAAGTATTCAGGACAACTGGGAGTTGTGATGGTTGCTTTAAGCTAGGTTTTATTCACATTTGGTGGGGGAAAACGGTGATTATCTCCCACAAGTTTGTTTCACATTCTGAGAAGTCACTTTATTCAATAACTTGAAAAAGATGTCACTGCTCCTTCAAATAAAGAAGCAATTGTTTCCAAATATTGTACATACATATATAGCTCAGATTAAAATCAGGGTCACTTGTAGCATTTCTCCCCATTTTGGTCTCCCCTATCTGTTAACATTTTGAGAAGGGATTATGTGTTTGTATGTTAACATTTTGAGAAGGGATTATGTGTTTCTATTGAGATTTTCAGTTTGCTGAAAGCAACAACATAAAACCTATTTTAAAGATTATCATTCTATATATTTTAAAATGCAATCATCCAAGGTAGAATACTTAATGAAGAAACTTGAAGGAACTAAACTTTACTTCTTTGTGAAGGAAAATTGCATTTTGGTAATTGAAAATAGATATCTCTAATTCAGTATTGATAATGCTGGGTTTTAAAGGGATTTCACTTTACTGGTAGAATTTCTCAGGTTATGTTACTTTCATTTCATTATGACAGATCCTTATTTTTTAAAGTTTCCTTTATGAACATACCAGTTTTTAAATTAAAAAAAAAAGCCTTCAAGTCCTTCAGCCATTTTGAGTTAATTTTTGTGTATGGTGTAAGAATGTGGTCTAGTTTTATTCTTCTGAATGTTGCTGTCCAGTTCTCCCAGCACCACCTGCTAAAGAGGCAATCTTTTTTCCATTGCATACTCTTTCCTACTTTGTCAAAAATTAATTCGCAGTACATTTGTGGGCCCAGTTCTGGGTTCTCTATTCTATTCCATTGGTCTTTGTGTCTGTTTCTGTGCCAATACCATACTGTCTTGATGATGACAGCTTTGTAGTAGAGGCTAAAGTCTGGGATTGTGATGCCTCCCATTTTGGTTTTCTTCTTCAATATTACTTTGGCTAATCGATAGTTGACAAAAATCTACCTGCAGTCCAGGAGTTTAATCAATTAAAGAAGAGAGAAAGATTGTTGAAAGTGCCAATTTGAGGGTTGTCTGGGTGGCTTAGTTGGTAAACTGGCTGACTCTTCATTTTGTCTCAGGACATGACCTCACGGTTTGTGAGTTTGAGCCCCCACATCAGGCTCCATCCTGCAGTGCAGACCCTGAGAGAGGGACTCTCTCTCTTTCCCTCTTTCTCCGCCTCTCCCTGTGTGTGCTCTCTCTCTCTCTCTCAAAATAAATAAGTAAAGTTAAAAAATTTTAAGGCACCAATACAAAGCACATGATTTCTCACTGTAGAATCTTCTAATAAGCCAAAAATCATGTTTTCCACCAGACCCAGATATCTTTAATTTTTCAGAAATTAGAAGTCAAAAAACATATAAGCCTTAGGTTTACTAATTAATGCTTCAGTATTTTATCTAATTTGGAAAATACTTAGATATCTAATGAATTTGACCCAGTTTTTCTTTTCTTTTTTTTAATAGTTTATTGTCAAAATGTTTCCATATAACACCCAGTGCTCTTCCCCACAAGTGCTCTCCTCCATTACCACCACCACTTTTCCCTCTCCCCCTTCCCCTTCAGCCCTCGGTTTGTTTTCAGTATTTCATAGTCTGTCAAGTTTTGCATCCCTCTCTCTCCCCAACTCTCTTTCCCTCTTCCCCTCCCCATGGTTCTCCATTAGGTTTCTCCTGTTCTCCTGTTAGACCTATGAGTGCAAACATATGGTATCTGTCCTTCACCGCCTGACTTATTTCACTTAGCATGACACCCTCGAGGTCCATTCACTTTGCTACAAATGGCCAGATTGCATTCTTTCTAATTGCCATGTAATACTCCATTGTATGTGTGTGCATATATATATATATATATATATATATATATATATTCCACATCTTCTTCATCAGTTCATCAGGTGATGGACATTTAGGTTCTTTCCATGATTTGGCTATTGTTGACAATGCTGCTATGAACATTGGGGTACATGTGCCCCTTTGCTTCAGCACTTCTGTATCCCTTGGGTAAATCCCTAGAAGT